>NC_037332.1:2424242-2727272 GCF_002263795.3 Bos taurus
ATGCATGCTAACAGAATTGTCCTATTCGGACTGGATGGAAGTCACTCAGATGGCATGGATGGAGAATGTGAGATAGGATAAGGCTCTTCTTTGCCTATGTTAATGAAACTCTGTCCTTTTATGACTCAGTGATTCTGCCAACTGATGGGAAACAGACAGCTGCGGGGAACACTGAGGAATTTTAAGATAGCTTGCAGTTTAAGTTACGTGACTAAAAAATGTAAGTCAGAGTATTTGATTTTTAGTTCAATGGACTTATTTTCCTAGTAAATATTTTTTTCCTAAACAAATAAATATTTTAAGTGGAAGTGATTTTAAAAAATCACAAAAACTGAAATCTCCCTTTTTCTAATTCAAACTTCTGACCAGCAATTTCACTCTTTGATGATAAGCATTATGAATAATCTTTTATGTATCTTTCTAAAAATATCTATAAGCACACATAAGCATATTCTGTTTATTGTGTGTGTGTATCCTTTCTAATTTTAGTGGCTCAGTTGTGTCTGACTTTTTGCGGCCCCATGGTCTGTAGTTTGCCAGGCTCCTCTGCCCGTGGAATTTTTCCAGGCAAGAATACTACAGTGGGTTACCATTTCTTACACCAGGAGATCTTCCCCACCCAGAGATTGAACCCACTATTCTTGGGTCTCCTGCATTGGCAGGTGGATTCTTTATCATTGAGCCACCTGGGTAATGGGATTGTATTAAAGATTGTATTATGTATTTTGATTTTATTAGTTAACAGTGTGTTTTATAAATTATTTTATATTCCCAAATCAAGATCCACTTCATTTTTATACTTTTGGAGTATATTTCAATCAAATTCAAAACAATAGTAAAAATTAAATTCTACCTGACCCCTCCACCACATCTAGAAAAATCTACAGTATTTTAAAAACTTTGTTTACTTTAAATTCTTGGGTGGTTACTTTCAAGCCACTGAATTATAAGATAAATGTATATTATTACCTTTAGACAGAACCCTGTGTCCTGTGGCTGGTAACAGTGGTGTAGCCATAACGGTGTGTGTGTGCTCAGTCGCTCAGTCATGTCCGATTCTTGTGACCCCATAAACAGTAGCCTGCTAGGCTGCTGTGTCCATGGGATTCTCCAGGCAAGGATACTGTTGCCATTTCCTTCTCCAGGGTATCTTCCAGACTCAGGAATCAAACCCAAGTCTCCTGTAACAAAATCTTGCTAATATTACATAAGTGAGAATGATATCTGTTAGCTTCAATACACATTCTGGGAAGTAAATCTCTACCTTCTATTCTTTCTCCTGGCCAAAAAGGTGATTTTCAAAGTGGCCTTGAAAACCACATATTGAATATTGCAGAACTGTCATAGTCGTGGCCTCTGAATGGTCATATGGAGAAGAGCCGCATATTGATCAGGAAATTCGAGTGTGACAAGAGAGGAAAATGTTTCTATCTCTTTTGAACCCTAGAATTTTGGGAATGTCTACATGGCAATATCTTTTTACTCTAAGAAATAAAATCTTTTTTTTTTTTTTTTAAAATCTTTCTCCCGTCCATTCCTTTCTTCCTTTCCATCAGCTACAATGTATGTAGAACATATAATTGATGTCCTGCCCATGTCTCCCTGGTACTCATGGTGACACATGTTTTCTGTTGCATGATCCTGCCATTTCAGGCTCACGGCTTCTCTCATTATACAGTTAGTACCCCAGGAACAGTCCTTGGCAAATGATGATGAGTTTGAAAACTGATACTTCAGTTTTCCTGTCCCTTCAGAAGGATAATTTCAAGTTTCTCAGCCAGACTGCATTTCAATTGCCTGAATCAGTAACTTGCTTGATAACAGTCTGTATTTAGCTTCCTTTCCTTATTTGTCTTTCTTCCTCTTCCCCCTGCCAGTACGTCTTGGGTGTGATTCTCAAATAAGCTTCTTGTCCTTCTATCTTCGTTGGTATCCTGTTGAGGAACTCAACTTAGGAGAATACCAGAAGTTGTCCCCTTGATGTGAAATACTGGAAGTGGAAAGCTTACTAGTCAGATAGTAGTAAGAACTCCATCACCAACTTGATGAATAAGCAATTTAGAATGAATTTATTAAACAAGTGCAAAAAATACCATCTGACTATGTTTCTTGGAAGTTCCCAGAGGATTCTCCTTTTCCTAAAAGGATAAGAAATTCAATATTGATGAGAAGCATAGTGGTGACTATTTCTGTAGGCTTCCATTGATGATGGAAGATGCTTGTATGAAGCTTGTCTCCATGGGGTCAATGTGGATAATAAAATCATGGCATATTTGATGTCAGATGGCAGCCATCAGTCAGCAGCAGCAAAGTAGATATCATTATTATGATGGGCAGCAAGGTCAGAGCAACATGCAGGGACTGACTTTGGAGGCTCTGTCTTAGAGACCACAGATCTCCTGTGACTGAGATAGATAGGTATCTACAGTAAGGGTATAACTTGACTTGTATCAGGGTCAGGAAACTACAGTCTGTGGGTCAAAGCCAGTCATTTGCCTGTGGAACATAACCAGTCCTTTTGTTTACCTATGGTTTATGGCCATCTTGTGCTGCAGTGGCAAAGTTAAGTAGGTTCAACAGAGACTGTGTGACCTGAAAAGCCATAAAATAATTTTTTGTGTGGCCCTTTCCAGAAGAAGTTTAATGATCCCTGACCTATACAGTCAAAGGAAGTCAAGAACAAGTGAGAAGAAGATTGATAGCAGTCTCTGTAAGGGAAAATCACAGTCCTTGTTACCAAAACTTAGCCATTTTCAGAGTCAGGGTTATTGATCAAAGGGATGGAAGAACACTGCAGAAAGAATATACATAAAAGGCACATTCAATAGCCACTCTCCCATTCCTTTTCCTTTAATATAGTAGCATACATTGAGGAAAGTAGAAATACTCAAATATTTTGAGAGCACTTAAATGCAGGTTCTGAGTTGACTTTCACACCTGAAGATTCAAGCATCAACTGTCCATCTTGTGAAGGGGGATACACAGAGGCCAGTGACAAAGTCCTAGCCCATGCACACTTCACAGATTTCCAGCATAGTCATTTCTCTGGTCTCTGAGGGCATATTCATGTTGGATAAACTTATTAGATAGTGGACACTTCACACTGGTCTGCTGACCAGAGCTCCTTGTCACTTACCACTGTTATTAACTCTAAGCTCACAAATGCATCCTCTTTGAGGGTTCCTTAAGGCCAGCTGATGGAGGTGCCAAACACATGGGTCTTGATCTGGATGGATTGATTGATGCAAGTGAAGACAACACTACCATCACACGGTCACCACTTGGAGGGGCCCTGGAAGACAGTGGTGAGGGAAAAGTCTCCCATTAAATAGAACTTCATTCAGTGTAACTTGTCATCAAACATATGTGAAGAAAGAAGTGGTTGAAGGTACAAAAATCCCTGGGAAGTGGTGAATAGCTTTGCAGGTTTTTCAGGGATCTGGAAAGTGCAGGAATAGAAAATTGGAGCTGGTGTGAGGAGCTCCGTCCGTGGCAAAGGTCATGAGGAAGGAGGCTCGGCATACGCAAAGGTGGAATCGAGCCTCAGGAGTCCCCCTGGAAATTCTCGAGCATCTACCCACAAAACCAGAGTCTGCCTACTTTCTGCTTTGTGCTCTCACCTACACCTCTGACTTTACGGGGGGCTGTCCCCCCACTACCTGTCTCTGAAAAAAGAGTTAACTTATAGCTCCAGTTAATAATTCCTGGGTGTGACAGTGTTTCAACCTACAAACTCCTTTGGAAGTCCTCTAGCCTGCCTGAATAGGTTTTTCCGGCCACATGTGATTGTTCAGAGCTTCCCAACTGTGAGAGGCATGAGATGTTCTAAACTGTCTAAATACAGATTCCTTTGAGCAGTTAAAAGATTGATTAGAAATTGTATTGGATAAGGGTTTTTCACTTGTTGGGCCAATGTTTGCTGCTAAGTCTCCATATCCCTTACCTGCTGTGTCCCTGGCAGTGTATTGATTAATATAATTGATGTAAGTAGTAGCTTTAATGTTTGTAACTTTGGACCCTTGAGTTAATTCTTTTTCTTGTTACAGTCCACCATACTTTTGCCCTGTAGGAATGCAACTTTATCTAATGCTTTTGGAGGGTGGCGCCTGACTAATCACCTTTAGAGAAAAATAAGTTTTCTGAAGAAAGGGTCTTAAAATGTTAACAGGCCTCCGGGCCAGAAGATGATGCAAATCACCGAAACTTTTGCATATGATAAGTTTGCAGGAAGAAAGCCTGGCTTACTGCATGACTCTACCCCTTCCCCCATTATCCTCTATGCATAATTTAAGGTATAAAATCTACTTTGGAAAATAAAGTGTGGGCCTTGTTCACTGAAGCTTGGTCTCCCCATGTCATTTTTTCTCTCACCTTCTGGCTGAATTATTCAAACTCTTTTCTCCACTGAATTTCCTCACTGAGCTATCCTTATTTAATCATTCTTTATATCTTTAATTAACGCTTAATTGATCTATTGTTTCCTGATCGCCGAAGCCGTGTCCCCTTCGAATTCCCTGGATCCACTGGGGCTGGACCCCGGCAGAAATACACAAGAGGCATGAAGATGGATGGGAGTGGCACAAAGGTCTGTGCATCTTCTTATTTCATAACAACTCATACTCTAGAGTACCAATTTCAGAGGCACCACTAAAAGCAGATGGACATTATTACTAATTTAATATACGCTAGCCAGCCTCTGCTTTTCTGCTGTAGTATTTGCACGTTTGGCTCATGAATGGAGAAGCTATTATGGTTGGGATAATGTCTATGGGCTAAATAGCATGGGTTCTCTTTCACCAAGAGTAACCTGCTGTTGAATGTCTAACCAGTCAGCTGTGAGATTAATTCTGAAGAATCCAGCAAGTTACTTGGTGTCTAGTTGATTATACTAATAGCAAACCACCTGTATTGAGATTGATGTGTATCTGTATATACAGTAACTCAGCTAGCAGACTTGTCAGAGGACTCACAAAGTGTCTGATTATACTGTGAAAAGACATCACCTAGGATGAGGTACTCACTGTAGGATTGAGGAGGTAGAGCAAGGAGCGCATGGCCATGGGATCCACAGTTAAGGAACTGTTGATCACACAGAGTCTCAAAAGGGTCTGTCAAAAGTGCACGTAAGGTGTCAGCTTGGGGAGGACATTTTGCAGTATTAGTTGCCTTTTGTGCTTTGTCTTTTAAGTTGCTGTATATTCTTTGAAGCCCAGGTTACCTGGTGTTTCAGATGGTAAAGAACCTGTCTGCAATGCAGGAGATGTAGGTTCTATCCCTGGGTCAGGAAGATCCTCTGGAGGAGAGCATGGCAACCCACTCCAGTATTCTTGCTGGGAAAACCCCAAGGACAGAGGAGTCTTGTGGGCTACAGTCCATGGGGTTGTGCAAGGAGTTAGACATGATTTAGCAACTAAACCACCGTCACAATATACTTTGAATCAATAGCTATTCTGTGAGATTGTGATGCAAATAGTTTATCTAAATGGGCCTGTGAAACAAATAGTAGAAGGTCTTCCATGGATCATTACTTCTATTTATCCAGTTAGGGAATTTGTGTTTCCTCTCCCTGCAGTGTAGTCTCTACAGGACTAATATCTTGGTTCCTGGGTGGGATGTGAGAAGGGGAACGGCCTGCAACCAAGGGCATAATAAATGTTGAACTAAATTTGAAGTCCAAGCTGCCACCACGTCATTTTGGGTTCCTCATGCCAACAGTGTGTGCATGTGTGTGCTGTGTGCATGTTCAGTTGCTCAGTCGTGTCTGACTCTTTGTGACTCCATTGCCTGTGGCCCCCTAGGCTCCTCTGTCCATGGAAGTTTTCAGGCAAGAATCCCAGAGTGGGTTGCAACTTCCTCTTCTAGGGGATCTTCCCAACCCAGAGATAGAACCTGTGTCTCCAACATTGACAGGTGGACTCTTTGCCACTGAGCCACCTAGGAAACCCCATGCCAACAGACGAGCAGACAAATAACAGAGTTACTATATTGGCAGAAATAATTGACCTGGCTATTATGCAGACACTGGGCTGCTATAATCTATTGGGGCAGAGAGGAATAAGTGTTTCGGGACTCAGGGGGTTCAGCGAGTTACCTTTTGCTGTTTCCATGCCCAGTGATAATTACCGCAACTGAGGCCTGACAAGGACAAGGTGACTAGGGGATCAGGCAGCTAGTTATGAAGGTGTGAGATAACCAAGCAAGAGATCTAGAATGGAAGGGTGTCCAAAACAGGAGAATATAGAATGACTGATAAAGAAGGGAGAGAAGGAATACAGAGGATAGTAGCTTATCCCATTAAGCCTTTCACCTGATAATTCTTTTTTCTTTCCTTTTAAATAAATTTTGCCACTAACTTGGAGAAGTGATGACACATAGTGAAGTTATAGGAGCATTAATTCATGGAATGGAAGTGACAGCTCGTCTGTAATACTTTTAGACAAGTGTTTGAAAGCACATGTAACATCTTTGCAAAGATGTTTACAAAACATAGATACATTATCTTGGTGCACAGTATTAGTTTTTCTTTGGTGTGGGTCTATGGTAATGGTTTTTCTTAGGGTTTGTTCTTAAAAATGTTTTTATTTCACATTTATTTTTAAATTATGTGTGTTTGTGTACATGTATTTTGGGAAGGGTGAATCACAGAAACTTCACAGTTGAGTATAAAAGAAAGTAAAGCAGTTTGGTAAAGCAGTTTTTATACAGTAAAAATATAAAAGAAAGTAAAGCAGTTTGGTAAAGCAAGTGAAGAGACAAAGGGGAAAAAGTATTTCTTGTGGGTGGCATGTTCTAAGATAAGAAAGAAAAGGATGTTGCATTTGAGGAGTTATATCATTTAATAGCTTTTTATAAGACAGAGATGAGGGACTGAGATGGACATGAACAAAGGCAAAAGTTTATCTGGGGTCAGGTTGTGAAAGATCTTGTATCCAATGCCTGAGAGTTTAGCAGGAGATTCGAGATCCAGGTAGAGTAGTTGAATGGCTATAGCAGAACAGTGACATGATAAGAAGTAACTTTTAAAAAGATTACTGTGACTACAGGGCACGGACTATACTAGAAGTAAGCAAAACCAGAATTCAGAAAAAAAGCTGTTGAAATAATTCTGGTGAAGGAAGATAGAGATGATAAAGAGAGAAATGGAAACTTTTAGTGCACATATGAAAATTGGTGATTGATATGAATCCATTTTCCTTCAGGCGTGGTGGGTATTGGAATTGAGAGTGACGTTAAGAACAACTTCCAGATTTTTGGAATAGGGAAAGCTACATGAACAGTCATGGCATTGGATAAGATACAGAAGACAGGAGAAAGAGCAGACTGCTCGGCAGCAATATGACAGGTCCATTTCTAATTTTCTTGATATGAGGGGCCCAGCTGGAATTATCCAAAATATAGTATGATTAAAAGGTCATCAGAGGAATCAGGACTGAAAATATGATTTTTGAAATAGTAACTACAATTGAGATTTCCCAGGTGGTGCTAGTGGTAAAGAACCCTCCTGACAAAGGAGGAGACATAAGAGATGGGGCTTCCATCCCTGTGTTGGGAAGATCCCTTGGAGGAGGACATGGCAACCTGCTCCATTCTTGCGAGGAGAATCCCGTGGACAGAGGAGCCTGGCGGGCTACAGTCTATGGGGTCTTAAGCATCGGACATGATTTAGCAACAAAACCACCACCAATGAAGAATGGAGGAGACTCATTAAGAAAAAAAGAATCACAGAGGAGAGCTGAGAAATACATTTCCTTGAACACTAACATTTAAAGTACTGAGAAAGGAAGAGGAAGAAACCTCAGAAGATGTCTTGAAGGAGTAGTTAGAGGGATAAGAAGAAATCCAGAGAAGAACGGTGACTAAGAACTCAGGAGAATTTCAAAGAGAAGTTGGTGGTCAAGAGCATAAAATGGACATCTAGGTTGCTTCCATGTCTTGGCTATTATAAACAGTGCTGCGATGAACATTGGGGTACACGTGTCTCTTTCCCTTCTGGTTTTCTCAGTGTGTATGCCCAGCAGTGGGGTTGCTGGATCATAAGGCAGTTCTATTTCCAGTTTTTTAAGGAATCTCCACACTGTTCTCCATAGTGGCTGTACTAGTTTGCATTCCCACCAACAGTGTAAGAGGGTTCCCTTTTCTCCACACCCTCTCCAGCATTTATTATTTGTAGACTTTTGGATCGCAGCCATTCTGACTGGCGTGAAATGGTACCTCATAGTGGTTTTGATTTGCATTTCTCTGATAATGAGTGATGTTGAGCATCTTTTCATGTGTTTGTTAGCCATCTGTATGTCTTTTTTGGAGAAATGTCTATTTAGTTCTTTGGCCCATTTTTTGATTGGGTCGTTTATTTTTCTGGAGTTGAGCTGTAGGAGTTGCTTGTATATTTTTGAGATTAGTTGTTTGTCGGTTGCTTCATTTGCTATTATTTTCTCCCATTCTGAAGGCTGTCTTTTCACCTTGCTAATAGTTTCCTTTGATGTGCAGAAGCTTTTAAGGTTAATTAGGTCCCATTTGTTTATTTTTGCTTTTATTTCCAATATTCTGGGAGGTGGGTCATAGAGGATCCTGCTGTGATGTATGTCGGAGAGTGTTTTGCCTATGTTCTCCTCTAGGAGTTTTATAGTTTCTGGTCTTACGTTGAGATCTTTAATCCATTTTGAGTTTATTTTTGTGTATGGTGTTAGAAAGTGGTCCAGTTTCATTCTTTTACAAGTGGTTGACCAGATTTCCCAGCACCACTTGTTAAAGAGATTGTCTTTAATCCATTGTATATTCTTGCCTCCTTTGTCGAAGATAAGGTGTCCATATGTGCGTGGATTTATCTCTGGGCTTTCTATTTTATTCCATTGATCAATATTTCTGTCTTTGTGCCAGTACCATACTGTCTTGATAACTGTGGCTTTGTAGTAGAGCCTGAAGTCAGGTAGGTTGATTCCTCCAGTTCCATTCTTCTTTCTCAAGATCGCTTTGGCTATTCGAGGTTTTTTGTATTTCCATACAAACCATTAGCCAGACTCATCAAGAAACAAAGGGAGAAAAATCAAATCAACAAAATTAGAAACGAAAATGGAGAGATCACAACAGACAACACAGAAATACAAAGGATCATAAGAGACTACTATCAACAATTATATGCCAATAAAATGGACAACGTGGAAGAAATGGACAAATTCTTAGAAAAGTACAACTTTCCAAAACTGGACCAGGAAGAAATAGAAAATCTTAACAGACCCATCACAAGCATGGAAATTGAAACTGTAATCAAAAATCTTCCAGCAAACAAAAGCCCCGGTCCAGACGGCTTCACAGCTGAATTCTACCAAAAATTTAGAGAAGAGCTAACACCTATCCTGCTCAAACTCTTCCAGAAAATTGCATAGGAAGGTAAACTTCCAAACTCATTCTATGAGGCCACCATCACCCTAATACCAAAACCTGACAAAGATCCCACAAAAAAAGAAAACTACAGGCCAATATCACTGATGAACATAGATGCAAAAATCCTTAACAAAATTCTAGCAATCAGAATCCAACAACACATTAAAAAGATCATACACCATGACCAAGTGGGCTTTATCCCAGGGATGCAAGGATTCTTCAATATCCACAAATCAATCAATGTAATACACCACATTAACAAATTGAAAAATAAAAACCATATGATTATCTCAATAGATGCAGAGAAAGCCTTTGACAAAATTCAACATCCATTTATTATAAAAACTCTCCAGAAAGCAGGAATAGAAGGAACATACCTCAACATAATAAAAGCTATATATGACAAACCCACAGCAAACATTATCCTCAATGGTGAAAAATTGAAAGCATTTCCTCTAAAGTCAGGAACAAGACAAGGGTGCCCACTTTCACCATTACTATTCAACATAGTTTTGGAAGTTTTGGCCACAGCAATCAGAGCAGAAAAAGAAATAAAAGGAATCCAAATTGGAAAAGAAGAAGTAAAACTCTCACTATTTGCAGATGACATGATCCTCTACATAGAAAACCCTAAAGAGTCCACCAGAAAATTACTAGAAATAATCAATGACTACAGTAAAGTTGCAGGATATAAAATCAACACACAGAAATCCCTTGCATTCCTATACACTAATAATGAGAAAACAGAAAGAGAAATTAAGGAAACAATTCCATTCACCATTGCAACGGAAAGAATAAAATACTTAGGAATATATCTACCTAAAGAAACTAAAGACCTATATATAGAAAACTATAAAACACTGGTGAAAGAAATCAAAGAGGACACTAATAGATGGAGAAATATACCATGTTCATGGATTGGAAGAATCAATATAGTGAAAATGAGTATACTACCCAAAGCAATTTATAGATTCAACGCAATCCCTATCAAGCTACCAACAGTATTCTTCACAGAGCTAGAGGTGGATGAAACTGGAGCCTATTATACAGAGTGAAGTAAGCCAGAAGGAAAAACATAAATACAGTATACTAACGCATATATATGGAATTTAGAAATATGGTAACAATAACCCGGTGTACGAGACAGCAAAAGAGACACTGATGTATAGAACAGTCTTATGGACTCTGTGGGAGAGGGAGAGGGTGGGAAGATTTGGGAGAATGGCAATGAAACATGTAAAATATCATGTAGGAAACGAGTTGCCAGTCCAGGTTCGATGCATGATGCTGGGTGCTTGGGGCTGGTGCACTGGGACGGCCCAGAGGGATGGTATGGGGAGGGAGGAGGGAGGAGGGTTCGGGATGGGGAACACATGTATACCTGTGGCGGATTCATTTTGATATTTGGCAAAACTAATACAATTATGTAAAGTTTAAAAATAAAATAAAATAATAAAAAAAAAAAGAAAGAAAAAAAAAAAGAGCATAAAATGCTTCAGAGAAACGGAATTCAGTAAGAATTGTCAGATACTTCTTAAATATGTAGCACCTAGAAATTCTGGGAGAACAATTTTCATGGCTGGCAGATTCAAACATAGTGGGTGGTAAGAAAGTGCCCTCCAGGTGTTAACAATGTGAGAGCAGAGAGGCAAAGGTAATGGTTCCTCTAAAGCATGTGAGGCTCAATCAGAGGAGGTAAAAATTGAGCTGAAATGATTGCATATCTTTGATACATATATTAGTATTTTTTTAGATTTTTTTTGATGTAGACCATTTTTAAAGTCTTTATTGAACTTGTTACAATATTATTTCTATTTTCACTTCAGTTCAGTCGCTCAATCATGTCCGACTCTTTGTGACCACATGGATTGCAGCACGCCAGGCCTTCCTGTACATCATCAACTCCCAGAGTTTACTCAAACTCATGTCCATTGAGTCAGTAATGCCATCCAACCATCTCATCCTCTGCCGTCCCCTTCTCCTCCTGCCTTCAATCTTTCCCAGCATCAGAGTCTTTTCCAATGAGTCAGCTCTTCTTATCAGGTGGCCAAAGTACTGGAGTTTCAGCTTCAGTATCAGTCCTTCAATGAATATTCAGAACTGATTTCCTTTAGGATGGGCTGGTTGGATCTCCTTGCAGTCCAAGGGACTCTCAAGAGTCTTCTCCAACACCACAGTTCAAAAGCATCAATTCTTCCACACTCAGCTTTCTATATAGTCCAACTCTCACATCCATACATGACTACTGGAAAAACCATAGCCTTGACTAGACAGACCTTTGTTGACAAAGTAATGTCTCTGCTTTTTAATATGCTGTCTAGGTTGGTCATAACTTTTCTTCCAAGGACTAAGAGTCTTTAAATTTCATGTTACAAACTTCTGTCCATAGTTCTTCAGGCACTCTCTCTACCAGGTCTAATCCCTTGAATCTATTCATCACCTCTACTATATAATCATAATTAATTGCTGCATAATTGCATAATCAATTGCAGTAATTAATTTCAGTACTTCCATAATAATCCAAAAGTTCAAACTTATGTTTTGTTTTTTACCTTGTAAGAATAGTGAGGAACATGAAGAAAATTTCAATGCAGACATATGTAAAATGACCTACTTCCTTGATTAAAGAAACAGAAAAATGCAGTCTTCTTTCAGTTATCTGTTTGTAGCTTGTTGGTTTTGTGGGTTTTTATCACAAACGTTCATTCCCACATGTTAATATCCTTGTGCTCCAGCCTTCTGCCTTCTTTCTTCACTTAGAACATGCTGCTGAGGACAATAAATGCATGATAATATTAACATAGGAAATAATTGGCAAGATAAATCTGTTCACCATACATGTTCTGAAGGCAGTTAAAGGTATATTTTGTATTACTGATAAAATGCTCTTTGTCTGTGGCTGTGTATATGTGTGTGTGTCCTATGTATTTAATATATTGATGCCAGAAACTTTAATCAGTTGATAAAGCCACTGGATAAGTTCATGGGCTATGAAATTAGGTCCTTGTCTGATTTTATCTCCAGTCCTTACTGGACTGTGTGACTCGGTAAAAGTGATTTAACCTCTCTGGGTCTCATTATGCTCAATTGTAAAATTGAGATCGTGCATAACTTTGGGGGTTTCTATGAATGGAAAATTAGAAAATGTACTCATATAAAATGCTTATCATAGTGCCTGGAACTTAACAGATTAATGAGAAATTAAATTTCATCTGCTCCTCTACTAGCCTTACAGTATGTCTGGAAGGTTTCTTCCCACACAGAGGGTAGTAAGAAAGCCTCTGCTCAAAAATTTTTGATGCCTTGTGCTCCAGAACCACAGGAGTTTTGCGTGCTTTGCCTCCCAGCCTTTATTCTGAGCCTTTTCTCTATCCCTTGGTGACTGGTTCTTATTCTGTTGCCTGGTTCCCGTTTTCTGCCTCACTACCCAGTTTCATTAAATTGATGCTTCGGTTTTAACATCAGCTTGGTTTTTCTCCGGCTTTATCCCTGGTTGTCATTATTTAGAACTGCCTCTATTCATGCACTGTCACTCCCGTGTCAACCCTGTCATCTCCGCCAGATTTGGATCCCATGACTCCAGGCTTTGGCTAGCACCGTATCTCATTTTTCCAGGAAGGGAGTTTGAATGCAAGTGTTAGTGAGATGCTTTAACGTAACATTTATCTATAAGAAGAGAGTCTCATTGTATTGGTTTGCTTAACACGTGAGTTTTCAGGAAAATCACACCTACTCTGTATATAATTCTCAGATCACCACCTCCATTGCCCTCAGCTGTGCCTCTCTGTAATTTTCATAATCTAATGAGCAGGTACTGATTAATAGGAGAAACTTTGAGGAGGACATATTCATTTTGCCTTCTCAATACATATTTATTATGCAATTTATATTATGCCAAGGGCACTGGATAGTTTATTGGTTCTTAACCCCACACTTACTATTTTCTCTTCTCTGTATTATTAAAACCAGATGGCTACAAAGGGCATTTCCCAGACTTCTTCACCAGCTGAGTTTCAGTTAAATTTTATGGGTGGCCTTCCTGGTGGTTCAGATGGTAAAGAATCTGCCTGCAATGTTTAAGACCTGGGTTCTATCCCTTGGTCGGAAAGATCCCCTAGAGAAGAGAATGGTAAGCCACTCCAGTATTCTTGCCTGGCGAATCCCATGGACAGAGGAACTTGGTGGGCTACAGTTCATGGAGTCACAAAGAGTCAGACACGACTGAGCAACTAACGCTTTCATACTTTCACTTTGTGAGTGGATTCATTGATCAGAGAATAGATGGCAAGAGGAAGGGGGACAGCATTTGCTTTTGGCTCCAGGAGGAGCATACTAGTCATATTTGAGAAATTAAAGAAGTCCAGCGTATCTGGAGTAGAGAAAGGGTGACTGGGGTGGAAGTATGAAGAGACTTGAGACAGCTGTTGTTCAGACAGTCGCTCAGTCATGTCTGTCTCTGCGACCCCATGGACCACAGCATGTCAGTCTCCCTGCCCTTCACCATCTCCCGGAGCTTGCTCAAACCCATGTCCACTGTGTCAGTGATGCCATCCAACCATTTCAGTCTCTGCCACCCCCTTCTCCTCCTGCCCTCAGTCTTTCCCAGCATCAGGGTCTTTTCCAAAGAGTCGGCTCTTTGTGTCAGGTGGACAAAGTATTGGAGCTTTAACTTCAGATCAGTCCTTCCAATGAATATTCAGGACTGATCTCCTTTAGGATGGATTGGTTTGATCTCCTTGCAGTCCAAGACTCTCAAGAGTCTTCAGCACCACGATTTGAGAGCATCAGTTCTTTGGTGCTCAGCCTTATCTATGGTCCAACTTTCACATTAGGTGGCCAGTTAGCTCAGTTGTTTAGACCATGGTGCTGATAACACCAAGGTTGTGGGTTCAGTCCCCATATGGGCCAGAAATGCAAACTTCAGAGTTAGGAGACACCAGAACAGATATATATATAGGGCCATGGTGGGTGTTGGTAATGGCTTTAGATTTTATTCAGTCTTATGGGAAGCTATTAAAAGGCTTGGAACAGAGGACAGATACAATGTTGTGTGCATTGAGAGAGAAGTCGGTAGCTTTGTGAAAAATAGTCTGTAGGGATGCAGAAGCAAGAGCATACCAAGGAGATGGTTTGGAGTCATGTTGATCAGGCTGGATAGTAACACGTGCAAAGTGTGCTGTGGGTTGAGGCAACTCCCACATCATCAATTGACGAAAATATCATCAATTTCATGGCACCTCCACATCAACAAGGGCTTCTATAATTGCTAAAGAAAGGAGAAAAAAAATGATCTATAGAGTCAGCAGTGGTGATTAAGTGACTTTGAAAATGAAACAAATCACATGCATATATTTTACTTGTTAAGGCAAATCATATGTCAAGCAGGTGACATGTGGGTCTTTGTACCCACAAGTAAGGGAAAAATAAACATTTTTTAACAAAAATAATACTTTCTACAGAGGACATTTCAGTAATCTAGAGAAAAAATAATGATACAGTCAGTGGAACTGCTGGGGAGTGGTTCAGATACGACTCAGGATACAACCTGATAGGAAAATTGAAAGATGTGATAAATTGGAGGTGGGATGTTAGAAAAGTAGAATACTCAAGGGTGACTAGAATTAATGGCTGGAGTAATGAATGAATAGAGATGTCTTTCTGTGATGGGAAACCTTGAGGAACAGCAAGTCTGGATATGTTACATTTGAGATGGTGACTAGGCGTTCGAGTGGAGATGTCATCGTGAGCCTAATACTCAGAAGAGAGGATCAGGCCTGAAACATGCATGTAGGAGAGACAAACAGCAGTAGAAGGAATTGAGATTATCATCTCGAGTGAAGTCAGACAAAGACAAATGTCATATGTTATTGCATATATGTGGAATCTAAAAAAAAGGTACAAATGAACTTATTTACAAAACAGAAATCTAGTCACATATATAGAAGACAAACTATGGTTACCAAAGGGAAAGACAGGGAGGGACAAATTGGGAGATTGGGATTAACATATACACACTGCTGCTGCTGCTGCTAAGTTGCTTCAGTCGTGTCTGACTCTATGCGACCCCATAGATGGCAGCCCAACAGGCTCCCCCGCCCCTGGGATTCTCCAGGCAAGAACACTGGAGTGGGTTTCCATTTCCTTCTCCAATGCATGAGAGTGAACAGTGAAAGTGAAGTCGCTCAGTCGTGTCCGACTCCTAGCAACCCCAAGGACTGCAGCCCACGAGGTTCCCCCTTCAACCGTGGGATTTTCCAGGCAAGAGTACTGGAGTGGGGTGCCATTGCCTTCTCCGATATACACACTACTTACGTATAATAGAAAACCAATAAAGACCTACTGTATATTACAGGAAACTCTACTCAATACTCTTTATTGACTTATATGGGGAAAGAATCTAAAAAAGAACATATACATATATGTATAACTGATTCAATTTACTGTACAGCAGAAATTAACACAATATTGTAAATCAACTGTATTCTAAAAATTTTTTTTAAATAAACAAACAAAAAAAGTGAAAAGGAGACCATGTTAAAATGATAGGATTTTTTCAGTAGCCATCAGATAAGATGATAATGGTTTCAACTGTAACAGTGAAAAGGGTTAAAAAAATGTTTTCATGTTTGAACATATTCAAATGAGGCACCTATGGACATTAAGACCATTGAGGGAGAGAGAAGAAATCAAAAGTGAAGACAGTATTTTGGAAAAAATACATACACTTAGAAAGGAACAAGACAGTTTAGAGAAGTGTTTGGTGAGGCAGAAAAACCAGTAACAAGTTGTCATAGAAATCAAGATAGCTGAGAGCTTCATGAAGGAGGAGGTGGTAACTGTCAAATGCAGCCAAGTTTGAAATATAAGGCAAAAATATAGAGCTTGGATTATCTGATAACTCATGGGCTTGAGTTATATTTTAATGTATTTTCTTGTCCCCTAGTCAGGTGACTTATTCATTTGCCAGTCAAGGTGATTCAGTCTTCGGAAGATTCCTATGATCCTAGAATTGCTTAGTTATTTAGAGACTGAGAAGGAAAAGGACAGGAAGAGTTGACTTTTTACTGTTTCCTTTTAGTATACAATAATAATAGTTAATATTTATTGAGCTCTTACATGTCAGGCTCTATTCAATTATATGTATTATTCCATTTAACATTCACTACAATCTCTGAGTTAAAAAAAAATTCTTGATCATGCATGCTCCTTTAGCTACTTTCCTTTTTTCCTTTGGAGCAAAATTTCTTGAAAAGATTGGCTGAGTTATCTCTCTTATTCCTCCTTTTTCATTCTCTCTTGAACCCACTCCAATAGGGTTTTCAGATCAGATCAGTTGCTCAGTCGTGTCCGACTCTTTGCGACCCCATGAATTGCAGCACGCCAGGCCTCCCTGTCCATCACCAACTCCCGGAGTTCACTCAGACTAACAACTCTATCGAGTCAGTGATGCCATCCAGCCATCTCATCCTCTGTCGTCCCCTTCTCCTCCTGCCCCCAATCCCTCCCAGCTACAGAGTCTTTTCCAATGAGTCAACTCTTCGCATGAGGTGGCCAAAGTACTGGAGTTTCAGCTTTAGCATCATTCCTTCCAAAGAAATCCCAGGGCTGATCTCCTTCAGAATGGACTGGTTGGATCTCCTTGCAGTCCAAGGGACTCTCAAGAGTCTTCTCCAACACCACAGTTCAAAAGCATCAATTCTTTGGTGTTCAGCCTTCTTCACAGTCCAACTCTCACATCCATACATGACTACAGGAAAAACCATAGCCTTGACTAGACCAACCTTTGTTGGCAAAGTAATGTCTCTGCTTTTGAACATGCTATCTATGTTAGTCATAACTTTCCTTCCAAAGAGTAAGTGTCTTTTAATTTCATGGCTGCAGTCACCATCTGTAGTGATTTTGGAGCCCAGAAAAATAAAGTCTGACACTGTTTCCACTGTTTCCCCATCTATTTCCCATGAAGTGATGGAACCGGATGCCATGATCTTCGTTTTCTGAATGTTGAGCTTTAAGCCAACTTTTTCACTCTCCACTTTCACTTTCATCAAGAGGTTTAATTCCCACTATTTTACCAAAATTTCTCTTGTTAAGTCAACAATCATGTTACCACGTTCAGTGATCACTTCCCATTACTCATCTATCAAAAAACATGTGGAACATTTTCTTCCTTAATCCTCTGGACTTTCTAGCCATTTCTGATCTTCTCTAACTTCAGTTAGAATGCCTTAAAGCTCAGTTCTTATTAATTATCAACATTAATAACTCACAAAATGTTATTCAGTGTCATGAGTGCTGGTTATAGATCTACCCTGATGAATTCCAAATTTACACCTCCTTCTCTTAGCAAACTTAAGGCTCTTGTAGGCAACTATCTACCAGTGGATATCTGTAATATATCATGCCCTTAATCTCCTTTCTTTACCATCTGAGCCACCAGGGAAGCCCAGCTGAAACTCCAATAATGTATCCGCTTGATGTGAACATTGGAAAAGACTGTGATGCTGGGAAACATTGAAGGCAGAAGGAGAAGAGGGAGACAGAGGATGAGATGGTTGGAGGGCATCACCGACTCAAAGGATGTGAACTTGGGAAAGCTCTGGGTGATAATGAGGGACAGGGAAGTCTGGTGTGCTGCAGCCCATGGGGTCATAGAGTTGGACATGACTGAGTGACTGAAAAACAACAAAAACCCCCTTCTCAACCCCAAATGTTCCTCTTCTAATCTTCGCCATTTCAGCAGATGACAATTTCTTCCCTCCAAGATGCTGAGGCAAAATACTTCTCCTATCAATCCTACCCATAACAGTCAATGTGTTAGTAATTTCATTTAGGTCTACTTTCTAATTTTATCTGGAATCTGATATGTCCACTGGGTTACTGAATTAGTTGGAACTACAATTATTTTGTCTTCGATTCACCTTTATGTTTCCACTCTTTCTCTCCTATAGTCTTTTTCAACAGATCAGCCACTGCTATTTTAAAAACATAAACAAGTTTATGTCATTGCCTTATGCAAACTCCTCTAATGGCTCCTCATTTCACCCAGGATAATAAAGTCCTTATCATCACTCAGGGCCCTGAATGGTTTGCTACCTTTCCACCTCTTGCTTCCTACCTCTTGAAATTCACCTTCCCTGCTTTTGCTGCTTCACTTTGCTGATGCTCATTGGCTTCTCTGCTTTTATTTGTACACACTGCACATGTTCTTTTAATTTCATGGCTGCAGTCACAATCTGCAGTGATTTTGGAGCCCAAGAAAATAAAGTCTGTCACTGTTTCCATTGTTTCCCCATCTATTTGCCATGAAATGATGGGACCAGATGCCACGATCTTCATTTTTTGAATGTTGAGTTTTAAGCCAGCTTTTTCACTCACCTCTTTCACTTTTCATCAGGAGTTTCTTTAGTTCTTCTTCACTTTCTGCCATAAGGGTAGTGTCATCTGCATATCTGAGGTTATTGATATCTCCCAGCAATCTTGATTCCAGTTTGTGCTTCGTACAACCCTCATGATGTACTCTGCATATAAGTTAAATAAGCAGGGTGATAATATACAGCCTTGACATACTGAGAGACATTACTTTTCCAACAAAGTTCTGTCTAGTCAAAGCTATTGTTTGTCCAGTAGTCATGTATGGATGTGCGATTTGGACTATAAAGCAAGCTGAGCATTGAAGAATTTGAACTGTGGTGCTGGATAAGACTCTTGAGAGTCCCTTGGACTGCAAGGAGATCCAACCAGTCCATCCTAAAGGAAATCAGTCCTGAATATTCATTGGAAGGACTGATGTTGAAGCTGAAGCTCCAAAACTTTGGCCACCTGATGTGAAGAACTTACTCCTTGGAAAAGACCCTGATGCTGGGAAAGATTGAAGACGGGGGAGAACGGGATGACAGAGGATGAGATGGTTGGATGGCATCACCAACTTGATGGGTATGAGTTTGAGCAAGCTCTGGGAGTTGGTGATGGACAGGGAAGCCTGGTGTGCAGTAGTTCATGGTGTCACAAAGAGTCAGACATGACTGAGCCACTGAACTGAACTGAACTGAATTTTGTTGGTTCAGACCTTTCCGAGTCCAGTTGTTTACACAGAATGATGTTTTTCCCCAGAATATCTACATGACTTGCTCTATGGCTTCCTTTAGATACCATCTTCTTAGTGAGCTCTTCTCTGAGCACCTCTTATAAAGCATTGACAGCCTCCCCATCTTCCTGTAGTTTCATTCTAGTCTTTAATTTCCATCATGTCTGTTCATATAACCCCACGGCAAATTATAGCTTTACTTCCTCATTATCTCTTCCTTCATGTAAGTTCCATGCTGTCACCAATTATGCTTTGTTGTTACATCACTGATGCCTACGACAGTCTATGGTATCTATAAAGTATGTGCTAATATTTTCCTCATGTATTGATTAGGCTCAGAGAGGTTAAGGGCCTTGCTCAATTTATAAGTGGTGGTGCTGGAACTCAAGACCAGAAAGTTTGAATCCAGAGTCCGTATACATCGCATATACTAAATATTAACAGACACTTTCACTGAAATTTTAGTAATTTCTATTACCTTTCTCATCTCCCCATGACATTTATTTTAGCCTGAGTTAATTTATTCAAATACATTAACGACAGCAAGAGGCACAGTGGAATGGTCTTCAGTCTCCCGAAGCCATTCCAATCATCTGAGCAGCATTTTACTGTCTGTAGTGAAAGCTTTGCTACCAACACTAATGATTAAGAGTTAAAATTTTCCAGTAGACCACAGGGCAGACAAATTTATCAATTTGGTTCATAAAAATGAAAGTGAAGTGAAGTCGCTCAGTCGTGTCTGACTCTTTGCGACCCTGTGGACTCCCCATGCCCACCAGACTCCTCTGTCCACGGGATTCTCCAGGCAAGAATACTGAAGTGGGTTGCCATTCCCTTCTCCAGGGGATCTTCCGGACCCAGGGATCGAACTCAGGTCTCCCGCATTGTGGGCAGATGCTTTAACCTCTGAGCCACCAGGGCAGACCTCATAAAAATGAGGAGTATTTAGATAATTGGAAACAACCATGATGTATAATAGCATGAGACCTCATGAGAAATAAATCGAATGATGTGTATAAAAACTGAGAAAAGTGATAAAAACCATATTCACACTCTCATTATGAGGATTCTAGGAAAAAACAATAAAATACTGGAAATAGACACAATTTTCTTTTTAATTTTAACCATAGACTTGCTTAACTGAATTTTTTTGAACCAAACTCATCTTGAGGCATTCATCAGATACTTTTCCACTTAATATTTTTTATGTGTATCAGCTTTCTTGGAAAATTGAAAGGTTATGTGAGAAAGTGCCAATATAATGTACTTAATAAAAAAGTTCAGTACCATCTTTTCACACATGTACACTACCAAATAACAAAAGTGAGCATATCCAAGTCACTACTTATCCAAAAATCAACATTATTCCAGAGGAAAGAAAAATCGCTTCAATTTTATGTCCCCATTTACACAATTAAAACTAAACTGTAATTGAATTGCACACTTAGAAAATTGTGAGTTACCTTTTCTGTGTCAGTAAAATGAGCAAACTCCATTCCATTGGATTTTGTGTAAATTCTATCAGTTAATAACAAGATTGTGCTGTGCTCAGTAGTTCCGTTGTGTCTGACCTTTTGAGACCCCATAGAGGGTAGCCTTCCAGGGCTCCTCTGTCCATGGAATTTTCCAGGTAAGAATGCTGGAATGGGTTGCCATGTCCTAGTCCAGGGAAACTTCCTGACCTATGGCTGGAACCTGCATCTCTTGAGCCTCCTGCACTGGCAAGCAAATTCTTTACCACTGTGCCACCTGGGAAGCCCAATAATAAGACTAGCACAATATTAATATATGAACAAAAAATTTATAACTATTACTGCCACCTTTCCTTCCTATCTTAAACTTTAACAAGTATTTTCAAAATTTCCCCCATTTTTTTTTAAAGCTACCATACACATTCTAATATATGTCTTCAACTATAAATAGTCTTTGAAAAATTGTCCAAATATACAAAAACAAATAGAAAGGAAATACTTTTTGTAATACATTTATTGTATTCTATGCCTTAGAATATAAAATAATGGAAGAAAATCAGTCGGAACATAAATTCAATTTACGGAATAGTGAAAACACTTTAAATACATTTCTCAGACATGCAATCAAAATACACTATTGCCGTTAAAATTGAGACTAAATTATCTTTAAAAATTACTTTCACTAGTAATTTTTTCACTAGTTAGCATATTTTAAACTTATTTATTTGTAAATAAAGAGCTATCACTGAAAAAATTTCATCTATTTATTTACATAGGAATTCTTGAGGACAAGAACATCTAGGTCTGTTTTTTTCCTGTGAGTATGCATATATAAAGAGGGAGAGATAATCTTCTCTAAGAACAAGAAGAGTTAGTCTTGAGTATTATTTAGCCATTTACTGTTCTGTGCAATATTGTTTAAAGAATTATGCCTGCTTGGAATGATGTAATTGCTCAGTTGGGGTACTGTGGTCAGTGAGGGTACATAAAATGTCTGAATACTTGTACTTTTAAAAATATTTCTGGTGTATGATCTTTTTAATGTGTTGTTGGATTCTGATTGCTAGAATTTTGTTAAGGATTTTTGCATCTATGTTCATCAGTGATATTGGCCTGTAGTTTTCTTTTTTGGTGGGATCTTTGTCAGGTTTTGGTATTAGGGTGATGGTGGCCTCATAGAATGAGTTTGGAAGTTTATCTTCCTCTGCAATTTTCTGGAAGAGTAGGATAGGTGTTAGCTCTTCTCTAAATTGGATGCAAGGATTCTTCAATATCCGCAAATCAATCAATGTAATACACCACATTAACAAATTGAAAAATACAAACCATATGATTATCTCAATATATGCAGAGAAAGCCTTTGACAAAATTCAACATCCATTTATTGTAAAAAAAACTCTCCAGAAAGCAGGAATAGAAGGAATATACCTCAACATAATAAAAGCTATATATGACAAACCCACAGCAAACATTATCCTTAATGGTGAAAAATTGGAAGCATTTCCTCTAAAGTCAGGAACAAGACAAGGGTGCCCACTTTCACCATTACTATTCAACATAGTTTTGGAAGTTTTGGCCACAGCAATCAGAGCAGAAAAAGAAATAAAAGGAATCCAAATTGGAAAAGAAGAAGTAAAACTCTCACTGTTTGCAGATGACATGATCCCCTACATAGAAAACCCGAAAGACTCCACCAGAAAATTACTAGAACTAATCAATGATTTAGTAAAGTTGCAGGATATAAAATCAACACACAGAAATCCCTTGCATTCCTATACACTAATAATGAGAAAACAGAAAGAGAAATTAAGGAAACAATTCCATTCACCATTGCAATGGAAAGAATAAAATACTTAGGAATATATCTACCTAAAGAAACTAAAGACCTATCTATAGAAAACTATAAAACACTGGTGAAAGAAATCAAAGAGGACACTAATGGAGAAATATACCATGTTCATGGATTGGAAGAATCAATATAGTGAAAATGAGTATACTACCCAAAGCAATTTATAGATTCAATGCAATCCCTATCAAGCTACCAACGGTATTCTTCACAGAGCTAGAACAAATAATTTCACAATTTGTATGGAAATACAAAAAACCTCGAATAGCCAAAGCTATCTTGAGAAAGAAGAATGGAACTGGAGGAATCAACCTACCTGACTTCAGGCTCCACTACAAAGCCACAGTCATCAAGACAGTATGATACTGGCACAAAGACAGAAATATAGTTCAATGGAACAAAATAGAAAGCCCAGAAATAAATCCACACACATATGGACACCTTATCTTTGACAAAGGAGGCAAGAATATACAATGGATTAAAGACAATCTCTTTAACAAAGGGTGCTGGGAAAACTGGTCAACCACTTGTAAAAGAATGAAACTAGAGCACTTTCTAACACCATACACAAAAATAAACTCAAAATGGATTGAAGATCTAAACGTAAGACCAGAAACTATAAAACTCCTAGAGGAGAACATAGGCAAAACACTCTCCGACATACATCACAGCAGGATCTTCTATGACCCACCTTCCAGAATATTGGAAATAAAAGCAAAAATAAACAAATGGGACCTAATTAACCTTAAAAGCTTCTGCACAACAAAGGAAACTATAAGCAAGGTGAAAAGACAGCCTTCAGAATGGGAGAAAATAATAGCAAATGAAGCAACTGACAAACAACTAATCTCAAAAATATACAAGCAACTCCTACAGCTCAATTCCAGGAAAATAAACGACCCAATCAAAAAATGGGCCAAAGAACTAAATAGACATTTCTCCAAAGAAGACATACAGATGGCTAACAAACACATGAAAAGATGCTCAACATCACTCATTATCAGAGAAATGCAAATCAAAACCACTATGAGGTACCATTTCACGCCAGTCAGAATGGCTGCGATCCAAAAGTCTACAAACAATAAATGCTGGAGAGGGTGTGGAGAAAAGGGAACCCTCTTACATTGTTGGTGGGAATGCAAACTAGTACAGCCACTATGGAGAACAATGTGGAGATTCCTTAAAAAACTGGAAATAGAACTGCCTTATGATCCAGCAATCCCACTGCTAGGCATACACACTGAGGAAACCAGAATTGAAAGAGACACATGTACCCCAATGTTCATTGCAGCACTGTTTATAATAGTCAGGACATGGAAGCAACCTAGATGTCCATCAGCAGATGAATGGATAAGAAAGCTGTGGTACATATACACAATGGAATATTACTCAGACATTAAAAAGAATACATTTGAATCAGTTCTAATGAGGTGGATGAAACTGGAGCCTATGATGCAGAGTGAAGTAAGCCAGAAAGAAAAACACCAATACAGTATACTAATGCATGTACATGGAATTTAGAAAGATTGTAACAGTAACCCTGTATATGAGACAGCAAAAGAGACACTGATGTATAGAACAGTCTTTTGGACTCTGTGGGAGAGGGAGAGGGTGGGATGATTTGGGAGAATGGCATTGAAATATGTATAATATCATATATGAAACGAGTTGCCAGTCCAGGTTCGATGCATGATACTGGATGCTTGGGGCTGGTGCACTGGGACGACCCAGAGGGATGGTATGGGGAGGGAGGAGGGAGGAGAGTTCAGGATGGGGAACACATGTATACCTGTGGCGGATTTATTTCGATATTTGGCAAAACCAATACAATATTGTTAAATTTAAAAATAAAATTTAAAAAAAAGCTTTAAAAAAATAAAAATGTTTCTATCTTATTCATCAAAGTCTGCATCTATTAGAAGGTTGGTCAGAAAATACATACTACCTGCTTCTTAAGAAGCATTAACAGCCTTGACGTGCCATTCTATGACAAATAGTTAAGCAAAAAAAAAAAAAAAGAAAGAAAAGACCAATTATGAAAAGCAGATTAAATAAGTATAAAACATAAAAGAAATTCAAATCATCTGTGGAAAGTAAAATGTGAATATTCTTTTTACCATAGTTTTTAAGAGGAGAACTTACAAGAAAGATTTTTTTCATATTCAAATAAAATACAAGTGGTGGGCAAATGCAAAATATTCTATCAGAGTATTTTGATACTTTCAAAACACTTTCACTTGAAACATCATGATTAGAAAAATAAAACAGATTTTTACAAAATTATTAAGTGATTTTTGGCTAAGCAATGCAACTATAATTTACATCTGAGCAAGTGCAAATCCAAACAATATTACTTAATATAAATTTATTTTCAATTAATATGCTATAATTATTTTTAAAGCTGTGTTAAAGAACATGAAGTTGAGTTGAAGTTATATTTCTAATGGCCTTAACTCCTTTTTGAGAAATAGTGTGGGTATTAATCAAGCAAACAATGTACTTCTTGCCCCTGATAAAAACCTCTTTTGGCCCCTCCAAAGTAATTTAATAATAACTCAGTTTGTACACATTATGAAGTTTTTATAGCATTGCTTCCACTTGATCTATGAGCCACTGTGGATTGCTCCAAGTAAAAAAAGCACAGTAAGACACATTCTGGGTGAGTCACAGAAGCAAAACCACAAATCTGTGTTTTTTACTTAGGGGCAGTACACTGGGAAGATTTTTCCCAAGACAAGCTAGACTGGAAGTGTTAGTACTCAAGTGAATCAATGAACACTTTCAGTTGTTGTCAGCTATAGCTAGGAGAAACAAGAACCCTCAGCAGTCCAAGAAGGAATGGGTTGGCAGGACCATGGGCTTTCATGTCAGAATGTTCTGAATGTTAAGTATGGGTTCACTTCACAAGCTATGTGATCTTCTAGCCTGTAAGTCTTACTTTTCTTCTCTCTAAAATGAGCTTAAAATTATATTCAAGTTTCCAAACTGTCGAATGGATTATTTGAGATATTATGTGCTAGGCAGCCATCACCATGCCTGGCATGGAGAAAACATTGGTGGCACACGTGCGGCTGTGGTTATCATTGTATCATCATTGTAAATATCATCATCATCACCATTATCTCAGAGAATGAAAAAAAAAGGGGCCAAGAAGCAGAGAATTTGTGAGGAATGAGATGTACCAGTGACAAATAGGGCAGTTTAGGGAACTAAGTTGGTAAGCTCTGGATATGAAGCAGATGTTTCTATCATGCAGACCTAGGCATGCATTGCCAGAGCAGGACAATTCCTTAAAGGTATTGCTCCAGGCTAAAAATGAATCGGGAGGAACACACATAGTCCCAAACTGGCAGCCATGCTACCCAGCTGAAAGTGGTCATTAAACACAAACCCTTTGGGGCAAATGTGCTGACCATTCTGTATCAGAAAAGCTGTGTGATTTAGATACTAGCCAAAAAATACAGCATCATCGAAACACTGCATTAAATTGGAAGGCATGTGAAAGAATGATGGGGAGAGAGTACCTGTTCATTTTGTTTCTAGCTCTGCAGCAATCTAGGCTACATTTTTCCATATAGTTGTACTAAAACTTCTCCTCCAAGAAGTGGGGACTAAGAAGACCCCTCATGAATATGCTCAGAAGATCAGCTAAGAAGACCTGACGTTAATACATTCAGAAGTGAAGCAAGTATGAACTAAAAAGTGGGACTAAAAAGAAGGACTTTCCTAAAGAGTAGGACTGTCAGGAGCCGGAAAGCCAGCAGCAGGGTAACTAAGCTGGGTTCATTCAGCAGGCCGTGTCGGGGCACTCCTAGGAGGGTGGGTTGAGAGAAGTGTTGTGAGGGAGTTCCCTCCGAACACTCCTGGCAAGGTGGCCTTATCATTGTTCAGTCCCTAAGTTGTGTCAGACTCTTTGTTACTCTGTGAACTGCAGCATGCCAGCCTTCCCTCTCCTCCTCTATCTCCCAAAATCGCTCAGACTAATGTTCACTGAGTCAGTGATGCCATCCAACCATCTCATCCTGGCTATTATCAATACATGCTCAGATGGTAAAGAATCTGCCCGCAAAGTGGTAAACCTGGGTTTGATCCCTGGGTTGGGAAGATCCCCTGGAGAAGGAAATGGCAGTCCACTCCAGTATTCTTGCCTGGAGAATCCCACGCACAGTGGAGTCTGGCGGGCTGCAGTCCACGGGGTCACAGAGAGTCAGACACGACCCAGCACCTGACACTCACACCCTGTGCTAGTGGCCAAAGCAGCGGGGAGGAGAGCGCTCTTTTCAGAAAGCAGCTTAAATCGTGTCATTTTCTGCTCAAAATCTTTCAAAGTTTTCCCCATTAACTTACAAATAAAAGTCTATTCCTTACAATAGCCTAATAGTCTTTTTTTTCCCCAAAGAATCTATTTTTAAAATAATAATCATAATGCTTTAAAAAATGAGACTCAATAAAAAACTTTAAAATATGATTCAATTTGTACATGGTTATTCAAGAAACACAATGGATATCCTCTGTCAAGTACACTTACTAATGTATTGCAGGGGTTTTATTTATATTATTTTGGTTATTTTATTTTTTTAAAAAAATTGGAGTATTTACAATGTTGTATTAGTTTCAGATGTACAGCATAGTGATTCAGTTTTACATATACATATATTAACTCTTCTTCTGATTCTTTCACCATATAGTTTATTACCGAAGTGTCAGTAGACTGATCTGGTTTACATTTTTGATCTTATGTCTTGCATATTTTTTCATAGCTGGTTCCTTTTCATTCTTTGGGTCTCATCTCAAATTCCAACTTTTTGAGAAATTCTCAACCTGTCAACCACTCTTCATCACTTTGGCCAGCAGTAACCATGCCATATGCTATGCTTAGTCACTCAGAGGTGTCTGACTCTTTGTAACCCCATGAACTGTAGCCCACCAGGCACCTCTGTCCATGGGATTCTCCAGGCAAGAATACTGGAGTGGGTTGCCATGCCTTCATCTGGGGGATCTTCTCAACCCTGGGAGAGAATCCAGGTCTCCCACATTGCAGGTGAATTCTTTACCAGTGAATTCTGAGCTAGCAGGGAAGCCCAAGAATACTGTAGTGGGTAGCCTATGCTTTCTGCAGGGGATCTTCCCAATCCAGGAATCAAACCAGGGTATCCTGCATTGCAGGCAGATTTTTACAAGCTGAGCTATCAGGGAAGCCCCAACCATGCCATATTGGTTGTTAAATATTTTTACTATATCACTTACTATATATTAAATATCATGATATATACTGGTAAATACATCTACAAGGAGAAATATCAATAATCTCTGATACGTAGATGACACCACTCTTCTGGCAGAAAGAAAGAGGAACTAAAGGAGCTCTTGATGAAAGTGAAAGAGGCGAATAAAAAATCTGGCTTAAAACTCAACATTCAAAAAACTAAGATCATGATATCCGGTCCCATCACTTCATGGCAAATAGATGAGGAAACAATGGAAATAGTGACAGACTTTATTTTCTTGGCTCCATATCACTGCAGATGGTGACTGTAGCCATGAAATTAAAATGTACTTGCTCCTTGGAAGAAAAACTATGACCAACCTGGACAGCATATGAAAAAGCAGAGAAATTACTTTGCCAACAAAAGTCTGTATAGTCAAAGGTATGGTTTTTCCAGTAGTCATGTATGGATGTCAGAACTGGACCATAAAGAAAGCTGAGTGCTGAAGAACGATGCTTTTGAACTGTGGTGTTGGATAATACTCTTGGGAGTCCCTTGGACTGCAAGGAGATTAAACCAGTTAAATCTAAAGGAACTCAACCCTGAACATTCATTGGAAGGACTGATGCTGAAACTGAAGCTCCAATACTTTGGTCACATGATGCAAAGAACTGCCATGCCCAAGATAGGTGAATGCTTTGAGCAGACCAATGGAAAGTCTTGTGCTCAAAAAGGCAAATGAATATATGATGAACATGATTCAAAATATGATTCCTATTACAAAGGTCTTCATTGTCTTCTGAATAGAATATTTATAAGACAAGCAATCTTTTCTCTTGCAAATAGAGTAACCAACTCTTCTGGTTTGCCTGAGACTCGGAGTTTTCTAGGGTTGGAAGATTATCAGTGCAAAATTTTTCATTTAACATGCTAACAAAGTCTGTGATTTTACCTGGCCTGGAAAAATAAATAAATAAATAAATAAATAAAATAAATCTGTTCCTTAAAAAGGTGAGAGAGTAGAGGAGAAGACATAGTGGAGGCAGCAGGGTCTTGCCATGGTTACTTTGCTTCTTGCTGGTAAACATTTTAGAACCCTCTTGCAACAGTACCACAAAAGCGAAGTTCTGTCGAATTGAGAGATGGCACATCCATCCCTTATTCAGCCAGTAAACTGCTTTCTTTTGTCTGCTAAGCTGCTAGTTTACGTTCTTAAATTTATTTTAAAACAGTTTCTCTGTACTCGTTTAATCAACACATATTTTCTTGTGATTTACTTGTAAAATAAATACTATTGCTGTAGATTTATATGTTGTATTGATGCTTGCAGTTTACAATTATTCTAATAAGTTTGTATCCCTTTCATGATGGCTGGTTTATGGTTGTCACTGCTGAACAACAGTAGATAAATTTAGAAGGCAATCCAATTGTTCAAACTTAACTATTTATGTTCTCCTTAATATTACAACTGAGTATGTCTTTCTTTAAAGATAAGATTATAATGCTGCTACCTAATAACTATTTAGAATACATATAATTATTTTAATATCTGCTCACATGCTCAGTCCTTTTCTCTCTCTCCTCTTTTTTTTTTTCTTTCTTTTAAAGGAAACCAGTGTTGCTAGATAGCTTAACCAATATCCAAATAACTTAGACACCATGTAAAAGCTTCAAATATTAAGGAAGCAGAATCTCTGAGGCACAGGGCAATTTTAACACGCTCTGTATGCACCTTGATGTCTGAGAACCACTTGACTACTTACTTGTGTGAATAACTAGAACCCACCATACACTTGGCAGCAGTCACCCTAACTGTAGCCACAGTGTCTGGATGTGTGTTAGGCTAATGAGATATGCTCTCTGATACATCTTTTACTAGATGGAAATGAAACCTCTTCTGTGTAGTAAAAAGAGTTGCATATATAGAACACACAATATTTTCACAGACTAAAAAGTCCAATGTTCAGAAAACTTAAAAACAATTTTATTTTCTCCTATCAGAACTTAATTTCTATCTTGATTGCCAATGGTGTCCAGGAATAGAATCTGCAATAGAATCAGTTCATTCTAGGGAAACTTAAATATTTTGAAATTATTTCAAGTCTAAAGTCAGATATAGAATGATTTCTCCTTGCGTTCCCAAGTCCTGAAGTTGATTCTAAGGTTCAGGGCTCATAAAAACTCTGTAGTGTTGGTAGGGAGAGAACTCCACTTCTTGGTGTTGATCTGTCCTGTGCTGGTATTCAGGGAGACACATAATTGTTTGGTTTGCATATCTACTGGCATTTGTTTCAGTGCCCTCTTGCCACTCAGTACAAGCTATTTGTGAATGCACATTTCCATTGAATTAAAGATTAATTTTATGTGATTCTTCTGCCTTCACATAAGGTTTGGCTGTTTCCTGAACCTTCCTGAGACTGCAGTTGGCTGGATCCCCATCAGATATTCTCTGCTCCTGAAATCCTGGACAGTCACCCTGATTCACTTGGCACCTACATATGCACCCAGTGACCTGGGGCACATCTGCAGGCCTGTCAGAGCTCATCCAGAAAGTAGGCATCAAATATCCTCAACTTTTGTTTTCTCAGTTTTAAAGTGCTGTGTCCTACCTCAGTTTCAGCACCTCCATATCAAACTGCTAAGCTTTCAAGCTTCAATTTTATTTCCTTCCAATTTTCTCTTACTCTCCCCAGCTCAGAGACATAGAATCCAAGTGAGTGGTGGGGAGATTGCCAGAGAAGGTTAAAAAGAGTTGGGGTGTTGCATTTGTTTGTTTTTTCCCCAACTTTAACCTAGACTGGGAATTTTTATTTTATTTTATTTTTTAACTTTACAATATTGTATTGGTTTTGCCATATATCAGAATGAATCTGCCACAGGTATACATGTGTTCCCCATCCTGAACCCTCCTCCCTCCTCCCTCCCCATACCATCCCTCTGGGTCATTTTTAAAGCCTAAAAAGCAATCATTGACCATTAGCTTTTTGCATCGTCTAATGATAACCTCTCCTTAGAGCAACAGTGATCTCAATTCTCATTCCCAAATGGAAGAAAGTCTTGGGTTAACATTGTGCGCAGATTCAAGAGGGACTGAACTGAGATGTTAACATATTATTATCCTCATTTTGCCAGTGAAGAAACAGTTTAGGGAAATTAAATAATTTTCTCAAGAACATACTACTAGGAAGTAGTTGAGCTAAGTCTCAACTCCAAGTCTGTCTTACAGTCTAGTGTCTGTTCTTAACCATGTAATCATTCCATTACTGACCTTCCTGTTTTCCTCTCTCATTTTAGGGCTGACTTAGCGTGCCCCAACTTTTCGTATGATGGGGCATGAGAGCAGAATGTGGAAGCAGGAGTGTGCATGAAATGATTGTGTGACAATGATGCTAACCACATTCAAGAATGAAATTTTCATAAAGATACATTCAAACAAAAATTAAAAATAAAAGACACGTGCAATGCAAAGGCTTATTCTTGTGATTATAAAGAATATAAATGCTCTGAGATTTTAGTTAAGCCTCTTTAGCAGGTTTTCCACATGAGATGCTTCCTCACCCAATGAGGTTTCATATTTCATAGGTCAAGCTTGCCAATGACTTTGGTGCTTTCAGCTTCCTTTTTACATTAAATGCCAATGCCTAGACAAAAAGTCCACATTTTGCCTGACATCCATTTCATTTGAACATGAGCTCATCTATCCTGTCTCTTGGAATTAGCCAATTTGAGTTTTAAGAACATCGGACATTTTTCTGGCTACCTGAAAATGCAGAAGAGCTAACTTTATCTTTAAATAATTTATTTTGTCTTATTTTAATTTTGTTTCTGCTTCAGTATTATTTGGCAAATGATCATGAAAAGTCTGAGTTGAATAATAAAAGAATTTGGCATAACTCTGTGGGGAAGCTTCCTACACTAGTGTGTCTCTCTCTAGAGACCTTTTGGATTAGAGAACAGTAAAAATAACTCTCTGAAGTTCTTTTTGGGGAAATCTAATGACATATACCATGAAAATAAACACAATTAAATATTTATTGAAATTTCTAATATTTGTAGGATGATTATGTAGAATATTTATACACACATTTTTACTATGCCATGTTAACATCATGTTAAATTTGATCACACAAAAAAAGAAAAAAGAGCCAAGTACAGTATATAAATTTTAATGAAGTCAATTTTCTGTTGTGGATGTTCAATGATTATTAGGATTGGAGTTAAAATTTTCCATTATTCAATACGGCCTTCCCTGGAGGCTCAGACGGTAAAACATCTGCCTGCAATGCAGGAGACCCAGGTTCAATCCTTGAGTCAGGAATATCTCCTGGAGAAGTGAATGACAACCCACCCCAGTGTTCTTGCCTGGGAAATTCCATGGACAAAGGAGCCTGGCTGGCTACAGTTTTTGGGTCACCAGAGTCAGACCCGAGTTAAAGACTAAACAACAACAAATTCTGTGATCGAGTGATCTAGTGATCAAGATCTAGTGATTGAGTCTCAGAACATTTTCATCATCAAGCGGTTGGTCTGTGCTCAGGGAAGCAATAGATAAAGGTGAGGTTTTCATGGCATTTAGCTTGAATAGTGAAATCTGTGATCCCCCAAAAATATATTAATAAATTAAAAACACTTTTTTTCATGCATCAGTCTTCTGAACCCAAGCTAGTTCAGAAGACTAGACATTCCTAGGAGCTTAAATATGTGCATCCTTTGAGTCAGATGAAAAATAAAATATCAAAATTTATTACAAAATATATTTCAACTACATTTTCCATAGGGACAAAGTTATAGGTAATTGCACAATTCTAGTTTCTTCAGGCAGTAGGTCTGTGAGCAAGAGTTTTTTAGAGCAAGCAGAAACAAAAATCATATTTCAGTGGCATTTCAAGTAAAAGTCCCTCCTCCCCAGCACCGTAGAAAAGGACTATATCTTAAAGGAGAAATTTTAGATGTCACCAGGGACCTTATGAAGAGTGTTTTACCAGAGTCTTTAAACATAGGTCTTTGGTGGTGACCACAGTATATAAATGGAGAGATAGAGAATTAATTCATCGTACAGTGGAGCAGAAAACTCACATCTGTTCTTTCTACAACCCAGTACACCCCATTTATTATTGCTTTGCCCTGCACTGTCAGGTCCGAGCAATTAACTTGTGCAGACTGGCTTCTGTGAGGATAGAAAGACAGTGTGTTTATCAGGGGGATATACTAGTTTTGGCTTTTTTTTAACATCAGAGAAAAATAAATAGAATGTCCCCTATGCTCTATGTAGACGAAGACACTATCAAGTTACAGTCAGGGAGTAATACAAGCACCAATACATACACATGATTTTACATAAAAGATAAAATTTTCGAGTTCTTTTTTCCCCTTTAATCAGCTAAGAATAGATCATTTGGAATAGAGTTCAATATAGTTATTTTTGTTTCTTGGTGAATGATTCATTTCTAAATATATAGGTTACCCACATCACTGGTAGTCTGGAAATGGGGGAAAAAAAGAAAATGATAGTCATTGCCATTGAACATAGCAATGAAGGTAGATATATATTCACACATGTGTTGCTCATCTGAGGGTCTACCCTCAGGTTCTATCATATAAATAAGAAAATGGGGTGTGCTCTTGTATATCCCAGGCATTGTGATCAGAAAATAGAATCTGTAACACTATATTTTTCATGAATTTTCTGTTTTTATTTCAACTTCGTTTTCTAGCTCTTCAATAGATAAAATGTGCTTACTTCTTCCTACTTATATTGATTAAGACTGGGATAAAATGAATGAAAGCATGAAGAAACAAATGCACAGAACTGATCTCTTCCTCTTGTTTTTTGAAACATGTTTGTTCCTAGGCTTCCAGGGGACCACACATTCTTCTTTTCATTCTGCCCCAATAGTTGCTCTTTGATCTCTGTGACAGAGTACACCAGCGTGCCAAAAATAGATTAATCCAAGGCTCCAACCTCAGATCTCATTTCTACCCATTCTCATGACTTTAAATACTATCTATATGCTGGTGGCTCCCAAATTTGTTTCAATGGCTTTGATATGTATTCCCGAAATATGGAATTCTACAAATGGTCTGATCAACCTCTCATTTAGATGTAAATAAGGATATCACTTTTGATTTATTCAAAATTGAGCCTTTTATACTTACCTGTTTCAGTCATTGGCCCAACCATTCACCCAGTGTTGACCTGGTAAGACTGGAGACTCTTCTTTCTTTCACACATTTGATCTATTAGCAAAAGTTCTTCAAAAGAGATCAGAAATCCTGCTGCTCCTCATTTATTTGCTTTACGGCCTGTTCTAGGCCACCTCCCTCCCTCACTTGGATCTGTGCGGTGTCTTCCTGGCTGCTCTCTTGACTTCCCCTCTGTGCCCACACACATAGTGTCTGCTTACTTTTGCACCCAGGAGCCCAAGGGACGCTTTAAAAAACTGCTTGATCAATGACTTTCCTGCTCAAATTCTCCAGTGATCTTCCATTACATTTGGAATAAAATGCAATAAATACCACATGATCTGACCCCTGCTCCTTTCACCTTCTTCGAGTTTATTCCTTATCACTCTTCCCTTACCCACGTCTCTGCTTGAGGCACTCTGGCCTCCTCGCTTGTTCCTGCCTCAGGGATTCTGAACCAGCTGTTCCTTTTGGTTAAGGTGATTTTTACCTAGATAAACTGCCTTGTTCACTCTTACTTTATTCATGTCTCTGTTAAAATGTCACCTCCTTAGAGAAACTTTTCCTGACCATCTTTCAAAATTATATCTTCATCACATTTAGCCTCTTAGCAGTTATCACTGACATTAGAATGTAAGAGAAGGCACTTTTTATTTATTTAATTTTTAAATTCAATTTTTTTTCACTATCTCAGTGTTCAAAATTGTGCCCGATACAAAATGAGTGCTCAATCAATATTTGTTAGGCAACAAAATGAGAGAATGAAATTCATATAAGGGGATTATTCTATCTGCATAAATTTTATCAGGATGCATAGGTGCTAAGTTGCCTCAGTTGCATCCAACTTTTTGCGACACTATGGACTGTAGCCCACGAGGCTCCTCTGTCCATGGGATTCTCCAGGGAACAATACTAGAGTGGGTTACCATGCCCTCCTCCATGGGGTTTGTGACTCAGGGATAGAATCTGTATCTCATGACTCCTGCATTGGCAGGAAGGTTCTTTACCACTAGCTCCATCTGGGAAACCCTTATTCAGGGTAAGGTCTCTCATAACTCTAATCAGATAATATCATTAGAAGTCAAATTTAGTTAATGTTTATTACCAGGATTATTATCAATTACAAATGGGAGTCAGAAAATATTCCAGTTAAATTCTCCTGCTTGGTAACCCAAAATAATTATCAAAGTGTCATGAAACCTCTCTTATGAAATCCTTCACTGGTGCTGTGTAGACATAGCCTGAGACTGATATTTGCCAAGTGCTATGAGTTTTACTGCTTGAGCAGATGGTGAAACAATCTCCTGGGAATAAAATCGACCAGGTTGCCTTTGAAGCTTTTCACACAGTAAATAAAATACTGTGTGGCAGAGAATGTTCTACATATGATGAAAAAAGAGAATAAAGATTATCTGTAAAGGTTGAAAAATGCCCTGTGTTGCACAGTGTTAGCCCAGAGTTTACTCACTGATTTCCTTCTTCAGTGCTTTGTAGTGTCTCAGATGTTAGAACATAAGATTATATACATTTTTCTCGAAACAAGTGCTATTTTTAGCCATCCCCATCGACCCAGATTCATGTTGTGAACAGTAAAGCCAGTTTATGCATGGAGAATTTCCAAATGAAGCCTGACTGAGAAGAAAACCTGTTCAGAGATATCTCAATAAACTTCACTGCTTCTTCCTCTGTGCCATTCATAACTTAGCGGGAATTAACTTGCAAAATGAACTGCATCCTGGCAAGTAAAATAAATTTCAATCTGTGTCATTTGACAGAATATTGAACTCCACATTATTTTAAAGAAATCTTAAAACACACACACACACACAACACTGCCAAATAAATACTATTACTGTCTCATCATTTTCTGTTTCTTTTGTCTCAAACATGATTGAACTTATTAAGAAAATGACAACAAAAAACCTAAATGTAAATAACTAATAACAGCTTCAAAACACATGAAACAAAAACTGACAGGACTGAAATAAGAAGTGGAATAATCTCAATTATAGTAGGTTAATAATAATTGATAGAAACTGATAGAACAAGTAGATTTAAAATGTCAGTATGGTTATAGAAGATAATATTTTCAAGGAAATTAACATAACTAATTAATAGAACATGCTATATGACAAAAGTGAAAAACATTTGTTTCCAGTACACAAGCGACATTTGCTAATACATAGCATATTCTGGGCTATAAAACAAGTATTAACAAATTCAAAAGAATTAAAATTATATAAAGCATGTTCTCTGATCATGTCGGAATTGAACTAGAATCAATAACAGAAAGATGATGGAAAGAATCCCAAATATTTATAAATTCACAAACATTCTTCTTAATAACCCATGAATCAAAACAAAAAAATTAGTTACAGGTAAAATTTTTAAAAAATCTAAGCAAACAAACAATAACACCAACCTTCTTCTGCAGTGAAATAAAAATGAATGAGTAAAAAAACTCACTCAAATCCAAAGTGTAGACAGTGCTTGTGCTTAACCACTCAGTCATGTCTGACTCTGTGACCCCAAGGACTGCAGCCCACCAGGCTCTCCTGTCCATGGGGATTTTCCAGGCAAGAGTACTGGAGTCGGTTGCCATGCCCTCCTCCAAGGGATCTTCCTAACCCAGGGACTGGACACAGGTCTCCCGCACTGCATGTGGATTCTTTACTATCTGAGCCACCGGGGAAGCCTAAGAATACTGGAATGAGTAGCCAGCCTTTTCCTTCTCCAGGGGATCTCCCTGACCCAGGAATCGAACTGGGGTCTCCTGCATTGCAGGCAGATTCTTTACCGTCTGAGCTAAGACAGTTCTTGGTGAACGGCTTATAGCGTTTTATGCTTATATAAGAAAACAAGAAAGGTCACAAATCAATTAAGTGTTTCCAATTTAACAAGCTAGAAAAAAAGAAAACTAAATCTAGAACAAACAGAAGGATAGAGATGCAAGAATAGAAAACAATAAAATAGAACACATAACACAATAGAGTAAAAACAATGAAGTCAAAATCTTTTTCTTTTAAAAAGATGAATAAAATTGATGAAAATATAGCCAGACTGATCAAGAAGAGATCATAAAAAATATCACTATCAGGAATTAAAGAGGAGCTGGAGCAGCCAAGAGGAGATACCCCACATCCAAAATCAGGAGCAGCAGCAGATAGGAGTTACCCAACGTCCAAGTTAAGGAGCAGTGCTGCACTTTGCTGGAGCAGCCATGAAGAGATACCCCACGTCCAAGGTAAGAGAAACCCAAGTAAGACTGTAGGCCCTGAGAGAGGGCATCAGAGGGCAGACAGACTGAAACCATAATCACAGAAAACTAGCCAATCTGATCACATGGACCACAGCCTTGTCTAAATCAATGAAACTAATGGACGGGTCATGGTGGAGAGGTCTGACAGAATGTGGTCCACTGGAGAAGGGACTGGCAAACCACTTCAGTATTCTTGCCTTGAGAACCCCATGAACAGTATGAAAAGGCAAAAAGATAGGACACTGAAAGATGAAATCCCCAGGTCAGTAGGTGCCCAATATGCTACTGGAGATCAGTGGAGAAATAACTCCAGAAAGAATGAAGAGATGGAGCCAAAGCAAAAACAACACCCATTGTGGATGGGACTGGTGACAGAACCAAGGTTCAATGCTGTAAAGAGCACTATTGCATCAGTTCAATTCAGTCGTTCAGTCGTGTCTGACTTTTTGTGACCCCATGAATCGCAGCACGCCAGGCCTCCCTGTCCATCACCAGCTCCCGGAGTTCACTCAGACTCATGTCCATCGAGTCAGTGATGCCATCCAGACATCTCATCCTCTGTCATCCCCTTCTCCTCCTGCCCCCAATCCCTCCCAGCATCAGAGTCTTTTCCAATGAGTCACCTCTTCGCATGAGGTGGCCAAAGTACTGGAATTTCAGCTTTAGCATCATTCCTTCAAAGAAACACCCAGGACTGATCCCCTTTAGAATGGACTGGTTGAATCTCCTTGCAGTCCAAGGGACTCTCAAGAGTCTTCTCCAACACCACAGTTCAAAAGCATCAATTCTTCGGCACTCAGCCTTCTTCACAGTCCAACTCTCACATCTATACATGACCACAGGAAAAACCATAGCCTGGACTAGACGGACCTTTGTTGGCAAAGTAAGGTCTCTGCTTTTCAATATGCTATCTAGGTTGGTCAAAACTTTCCTTCCAAGAAGTAAGCATCTTTTAATTTCATGGCTGCAGTCACCATCTGTAGTGATTTTGGAGCCCCCAAAAATAAAGTCTGACACTGTTTCCCCATCTATTTCCCATGAAGTGATGGGACCAGATGCCATGATCTTCGTTTTCTGAATGTTGAGCTTTAAGCCAACTTTTTCACTCTCCTCTTTCACCTTCATCAAGAGGCTTTTGAATTCCTCTTCACTTTCTGCCATAAGGGTGGTGTCATCTGCATATCTGAGGTTATTGATATTTCTCCCGGCAATCTTAATTCCAGCTTGTGTTTCCTCCAGTCCAGCGTTTCTCATGATGTATTCTGCATATAAGTTAAATAAACAGGGTGACAATATACAGCTTTGACATACTCCTTTTCCTATTTGGAACCAGTCTGTTGTTCCATGTCCAGTTCTAACTGTTGCTTCCAGACCTGCACACAGATTTCTCAAGAGGCAGATCAGGTGTTCTGGTATTCCCATCTCTTTCAGAATTTTCCACAGTTTATTGTGATCCACACAGTCAAAGGCTTTGGCATAGTCAATAGAAATAGATGTTTTTCTGGAACTCTCTTGCTTTTTCCATGATCCAGAGGATGTTGGCATTTTGATCTCTGGTTCCTCTGCCTTTTCTAAAACCAGCTTGAACATCAGGAAGTTCACAGTTCACATATTGCTGAAGCCTGGCTTGGAGAATTTTGAGCATTACTTTACTAGCATGTGAGATGAGTGCCATTGTGCAGTAGTTTGAGCATTCTTTGGCATTGCTTTTCTTTGGGATTGAAATGAAAACTGACCTTTTCCAGTCCTGTGGCCACTGCTGAGTTTTCCAAATTTGCTGGCATATTGAGTGCAGCACTGTCACAGCATCATCTTTCAGGATTTGGAATAGCTCAACTGGAATTCCATCACCTCCACTAGCTTTGTTCGTAGTGATGGTTTCTAAGGCTCACTTGACTTCACATTCCAGGATGTCTGGCTCTAGGTCAGTGATCACCCCATCGTGATTATCTGGGTCGTGAAGATCTTTTTTGTACAGTTCTTCTGTGTATTCTTGCCATCTCTTCTTAATATCTTCTGCTTCTGTTAGGTCCATACCATTTCTGTCCTTTATCGAGCTCATCTTTGCAGGAAATATTCCTTTGTTATCTCTGATTTTCTTGAGGAGATCCCTAGTCTTTCCCTTTCTGTTGTTTTCCTCTATTTCTTTGCATTGATTGCTGAAGAAGGCTTTCTTATCTCTTCTTGCTATTCTTTGGAACTCTGCATTCAGATGCTTATATCTTTCCTTTTCTCCTTTGCTTTTCACTTCTCTTCTTTTCACAGCTATTTGTAAGGCCTCCCCAGATAGCCATTTTTCTTTTTTGCATTTCCTTTCCATGAGAATGGTATTGATCCCTATCTCCTGTACAATGTCACGAACTTCTGTCCATAGTTCATCAGGCACTCTATCTATCAGATCTAGGCCCTTAAATCTATTTCTCACTTCCACTGTATAATCATAAGGGATTTGATGTAGGTCATTCCTGAATAGTCTAGTGGTTTTCCCTACTTTATTCAATTTAAGTCTGAATTTGGCAATAAGGAGTTCATGATCTGAGCCACAGTCAGTTCCTGGTCTTGTTTTTGCTGACTGTATAGAGCTTCTCCATCCTTGACTGCAAAGAATATAATCAATCTGATTTTGGTGTTGACCATCTGGTGATGTCCATGTATAGAGTCTTCTCTTGTGTTGTTGGAAGAGGGTGTTTGCTATGACCAGTGCATTTTCTTGGCAAAACTCTATTAGTCTTTGCCCTGTTTCATTCCATATTCCAAGGCCAAATTTGCCTGTTACTCCAGGTGTTTCTTGACTTCCTACTTTTGCATTCCAGTCCCCTATAATGAAAAGGACATCTTTTTTGTTAGTTCTAAAAGGTTTTGTAGGTCTTCATAGAAGCATTCAACTTCAACTTCTTTAGCATTACTGGTTGGGGCATAGACTTGGATTACTGTGATATTGAATGGTTTGCCTTGGAAACGAACAGAGATTATTCTGTTGTTTTTGAGATTGCATCCAAGTATTGCATTTCGGACTCTTTTGTTGACCATGATGGCCACTTCATTTCTTCTGAGGGATTCCTGCCTGCAGTAGTAGATATAATGGTCATCTGAGTTAAATTCACCCATTCCAGTCCATTTCAGTTCGCTGATTCCTAGAATGTCAACATTCACTCTTGCCATCTCTTGTTTGACCACTTCCAATTTGCCTTGATTCATGGGCCTGACATTCCAGGTACCTATGCAATATTGCTCTTTGCAGCATTGGACCTTGCATCTATAACCAGTCACATCCACAGCTGGGTATTTTTTTTTTTGCTTTGGCTCCATCCCTTCATTCTTTCTGGAGTTATTTCTCCACTGATCTCCAGTAGCATATTGGGCACCTACTGACCTAGGAGTTTCTCTTTCAGTATCCTATTTTTTTCATACTTTTTCCTATTTTTCCTATTTTTTTCATCCTTTTCATACTCTTCATGGGGTTCTCAAGGCAAGAATACTGAAGTGGTTTGCCATTCCCTTCTCCAGTGGACCACATTCTGTCAGATCTCTCCACCATGACCTGCTCGTCTTGGGTTGCCCCACGGGCATGGCTTAGTTTCATTGAGTTAGACAAGGCTGTGGTCCTAGTGTGATTAGATTGATTAGTTTTCTGTGAGTATGGTTTCAGCGTGTTTGACCTCTGATGCCCTCTTGCAACACCTACTGTCTTACTTGGGTTTCTCTCACCTTGGGCTTGGGGTATCTCTTCATGGCTGCTCCAGCAAAGCGCAGCCATTGCTCCTTACCTTGGACGAGGGGTATCTCCTCACTGCCACCTTCCTGACCTTCAACGTGGGATAGCTCCTCAGAATACACAGAAGAACTGTAAAAAAAGATCTTCAGGACCCAGATAGTCATGATGGTGTGATCATTCACCTAGAGCCAGACATCCTGGAATGTGAAGTCAAGTGGGCCTTAGAAAGCATGACTACGAACAAAGCTGGTGGAAGTTATGGAATTCCAGTTGAGCTATTTCAAATCCTAAAAGATGATGCTGTGAAAGTGCTGCAGTCAATAGGCCAGAAAATCTGGAAAACTCAGCAGTGGCCACAGGACTGGAAAAGGTCAGTTTTCATTCCAATCCCAAAGAAAGGCAATGCCAAAGAATGATCCAACTACCACCCACTTGCACTTGGCTCAGATGGTAAAGCATCTGTCTACAATGCGGGAGACCTGAGTTTGATCCCTGATCGGGAAGATCCACTGGAGAAGGAAATGGCAATCCACTCCAGTACTATTGCCTGGAAAATCCCATGGACAGAGGAGCCTGGTAGGCTACAGTCCATGGGGTCGCAAAGAATCAGACACGACTGAGCGATTTCACTTTAATTCACATGCTAGTAAAGTAATGCTCAAAATTCTCCTAGCCAGGCTTCAGCAATACGTGAATCATGAACTTCCAGATGTTCAAGCTGGTTTTAGAAAAGGCAGAGGAACCAGGGATCAAATTGCCAACATCTGCTGGATCATACAAAAGCAAGAGTGTTCCACAAAAACATCTATTTCTGCTTTATTGACTATGCCAAAGCCTTTGACTGTGTAGATCACAATAAACTGTGGAAAATTCTGAAAGAAATGGGAATATCAGACCACCTGACCTGCCTCTTGAAAAACCTGTATGCAGCTCAGCAAGCAACAGTTAGAACTGGACATAGAACAATAGACTGGTTTCAAATAGGAAAAAAGTACATCAAGGCTGCATATTGTCAGCCTGCTTATTTAACTTATATGAAGAGTACGTCATGACAAATGCTGAGCTGGAAGAAGCACAAGCTGAAATCAAGATTGCCGGGAGAAATATCAATAACCTCAGATATGCAGATGACACCACCCTTATGGCAGAAAGTGAAGAGGAACTCAAGAGCCTCTTGATGAAAGTGAAAGAGGAGAGCAAAAAGGTTGGCTTAAGGCTCAACATTCAGAAAACAAAGATCATGGCATCCTGTCCCATCACTTCATGGTAAATAGATGGGGAACAATGGAAACAGTGACAGACTTTAATTTGGGGAACTCCAAAATCACTTCAGATGGTGACTGCCGCCATGAAATTAAAAGACACTTACTCCTTGGAAGAAAAGTTATGACCAAACTAGACAGCATATTAAAAAGCAGAGACATTACTTTGCCAACAAAGGTCTGTCCAGTCAAGGCTATGGTTTTTTCAGGAGTCATGTATGGACGAGAGTTGGACTATAAAGAAAGATGAGCCCTGAAGTATTGATGCTTTTGAACTGTGGTGTTGGAGAAAACTATTGAGGGTCCCTTGGACTGCAAGGAGATCCAACCAGTCCATCCTAAAGGAGTTCAGTCCTGGGTGTTCATTGGAGGGACTGATGTTGAAGCTGAAACTCCAAAACTTTGGCTACCTGATGCAAAGAACTGACTCATTTGAAAAGACCCCGAAGCTGGGAAAGATTGAGGCAGGAGGAGAATGGGATGATAGAGGATGAGATGGTTGAATGGCATCACAGAATCAATGGACATGAGTTTGAGTAAAACTCAAGGCAGTTGTTGATGGACAGGGAGGCCTGTTGTGCTGCAGCCATGGGTTGCAGAATCGGACACGACTGAGCAACTAAACTGAACTGAACTGAACCTCTTATAAATCAACAGGATAATAAAGGCATATTATTAAAAATTTAGGACACTACAGTTGACAGGTCATATAAATCAGAAAATTCCTTAGAGCTGGGGAAAAAAACAAAACAAAAAACTACTGAAGTTTACTCAGGAAGCTCTACTCTATTAAAGGACTTCAACTTGAGGTTACAACTCTTCTCAAAAAGAAAACTTTAGGCCTATTGGCTTGTTGGTGAATTCTATTAAGCATTTAAGGAGTAAATAATACCAACTTTACAAAAATTCTTCCAGAAAATGGAATATGAGGAATTATTGTCTTACTCATTTTACTGAGCTTAATCTAGCATTGTGGTGGTGTGGTGTCCAAGTTATTTCCACCCCTGGACTGCAGCCCTCTCTACATGGGATTTCCCTGGCAAGGATACTGGAGTGGAACACACATCAGATCTATATCTTTCATGACTATAGATACAAAACTCTCGAAAAAATATTAGCACTTGATTCCACCAACATATAAAAATGAAAATGTATCACGACCAAGTGTAATTTATGCAGGAAAGCAAGGCTAGTTTATTACTGGTAAAGAATCAATGCTATTCACCATATAAACAGAGTAGAAGTGAAAAAAAATAGGATGATTTCAGTAGATGAAGAGAAAGCATAACAAAATTCAACATATATTCATGATATAGGAGATAACCCACACTACTTCATAGAAAGCATCATAACTTAGTGGCAAAAATGGAGAAGGCAATGGCAACCCACTCCAGTACTCTTGCCTGGAAAATCCCATGGGCGGAGGAGCCTGGTAGGCTGCAGTCGATGTGGTTTCGAAGAGTCGGACATGACTGAGTGACTTCAATTTCATTGTTCACTTTCATGCACTGGAGAAGGAAATGGAAACCCACTCCAGTGTTCTTGCCTGGAGAATCCCAGGGACGGGGGAGCCCGTTGGGCTGCCATCTATGGGTCACACAGAGTCGGACATGACTGAAGCGACTTAGCAGCAGCAGTGGCAAAAAATGAAATGATTTCTTTCCTTAGAATTGGAAATAAAACATAGTTGTCTTCTCTCACTGCTTTTCAATTTTGTACTGTAGATCCTAGAAAGCTATATAATGCCAAAAAAAAAAAAAATGAGAATAATAAAGTAAAATAAGATCAAAATAATATATGTTATTTTGATCTGTATTCAAAGAATACAGAGACTGTATTCAAAGAATATCATCGAGGAATCAATGAGTAAGTTACTAGAATCTGAAAAGTGATTTTGTCAAGGTTATAGGCCACAAAGTAAATATATCTTAAAGTATATCTTATCTGATAGGTATAGAGATCTTCATGGACAGAGGAGACTGGTAAACTATAGTCCATGGGGTCTAAAAGTCAGATAAAATTGAGCATGCACACAATATAGTTATACAGATCAGAAATCCAAAATCAGTTTCACTAGGCTGAAATGAAGGTATTGGAAAACTTGAATTGTTTTCTGGAGTCTCTAGGATAGAATCTGTTTTCTTGCCTTTTCTAGCTTCCTGGGCTGCCTATATTAGTTGGCTATGTCCTTTCCTTCCAACTTTAAGGTCAACTAGCTGTGTAACATCTTTTCTCCTCTCTGAGATCTGCCTCTGTCTTTTCATTTCCTCTTTTGGAATCTGATCCTCCTTTCTCTGGTGCCCCTGCCTTTTTCTTTTTTCTTTTATTTTTTAACTTTACAATATTGTATTGGTTTTGCCATATATCAACATGAATCTGCCACAGGTATACATGTGTTCCCCATCCTGAACCCTCCTCCCTCCTGCCTCCCCATACCATCCCTCTGGGTCATCCTAGTGCACCAGCCCCAAGCATCCAGTATCGTGCATTGAACCTGGACTGGCGGCTCATTTCATACATGATATTATACATGTTTCAATGCCATTCTCTCAAATCATCCCACCCTCTCCCTCTCTCACAGAGTCCAAAAGACTGTTCTATACATCTGTATCTCTTTTGCTGTCTCATATACAGGGTTATTGTTACCATCTTTCTAAATTCCATATATATGTGTTAGTATACTGTATTGGTGTTTTTCTTTCTGGCTTACTTCACTCTGTATAACCGGCTCCAGTTTCATCAACCTCATTAGAAGTGATTCAAATGTATTCTTTTTAATGTCTGAGTAATATTCCATTGTGTATATGTACCACAGCTTTCTTATCCATTCATCTGCTGATGGACATCTAGGTTGCTTCCATGTCCTGGCTATTATAAACAGTGCTGCAATGAACATTGGGGTACACGTGTCTCTTTCAATTCTGGTTTCCTTAGTGTGTATGCCCAGCAGTGGGATTGCTGGATCATAAGGCAGTTCTATTCCCAGTTTTTTAAGGAATCTCCACACATTCAAAATGGATTAAAGATCTAAACGTAAGACCAGAAACTAAAAAACTCCTAGAGGAGAACATAGGCAAAACACTCTCCGACATACATCACAGCAGAATCCTCTATGCCTTTTTCTAAATCTAGCTTGCACATCTGGAAGTTCTCAGTTCTCATACTGCTGAAGCCTAGCTTGAAAGAATTTGAGTATTATTTTGCTAGCATGTGAAATGAGTGCAATTGTGCAGTAGTTTGAATATTCTTTGGCAGAGATCAAATGGCCAACATCCACTGGATCATAGAAAAAGCTGGAAAAGTCCAGAAAAACCTCTACTTCTGCTTCATTGACTAGGCTAAAACTTTTGACTGTGTAGATCATGACAAACAGTAGAAAATTCTTAAAGAGGTAGGAATACCAGATCATCTTGCCTGCCTCCTGTGAAACCTGTATGCAGGTCAAGAGGCCACAGTTAGAACTGGACATGGAAAAACAGACTGGTTTCAAATTGGGAAAAGAGTAAGTCAAGGCTGTATATTATCACCCTACTTATTTAAAGTCTATGCAGAGTACATTAAGCGAAATGCCAGGCTGGATGAAGCACAACTGGAATCAAGATTGCTGGGAAAAGTATCAATGACCCTAGATATGCAAATAACCCCACCCCTAAGGTGGAAGGAAGAGGGAAGAGGTAAAGAGCCTCTTGATGAAGGTGAAAGAAGAGAATGAAAAAGGTGGCTTAAAGGTCAACATTCAAAAAAAACTAAGAGCATGGCATACAGTCCCATCACTTGATGACAAATAGATGGGGAAACAGTGGCAGATTTTATTTTTTGGGTTCCAAAATCACTGCAGATGGTGACTGCAGCATGAAATTAAAAGATACTTGCTCCTTGGAAGAAAAGCTATGACCAACCTAGACAGCATATTAAAAAGCAGAGACATTACTTTGGCGACAAAGGTCTGTCTAGTCAAGGCTATGGTTTTTCCAGTAGTCATATATGGATGTGAGAGTTGGACTGTAAAGAAAGTTGAGCACTGAAAAATTGATGCTTTTGAACTGTGGTGTTGGAGAAGACTTTTGAAAGTCCCTTGGTCTTCAAGGAGATCCAACCAGTCAATCCTAAAGGATATCAGTCCTGAATATTCATTGGAAGTACTGTTGCTGAAGCTGAAACTCCAGTACTTTGGCCACCTGATGTGAAGAACTGACTCCTTGGAAAAGATCCTGATGGTGGGAAAGATTGAGGGAGGGAGGAGAAGGGGCTGACAGAGGATGAGATGGTTGAATGGCATCACTGAGTCAATGGACATGAGTTTGAGTAGACTCCAGGAGTTGGTGATGGACAGGGAGGCCTGGCGTGTTGCAATCCACGGGGTTGCAAAGAGTGGGACATGACTGAGTGACTGAACTGAACTGAATTGAACTAATTCTGAAATCCCAGCAGACTGACTCTCCAGGAGGTTCCCAGGAGTGGGGGTAATCCTCAGTGGCTTGTGGCCCTACCCTCTGGGCTCACAGTTCATTTTTTGATAGGTGGTTTAGATGGTAAAGAATCTGTCTACAATGCAGGAGACCCAGGTTCAAACCCTGGGTCAGGAAAATCCTTTGGAGAAGGAAGTGGTTACCCACTTCAGTATTATTTCCTGAAGAACTCCATGGACAGAGAAGCCTGGCAGGCTACAGTCCATGGGTTTGCAAAGAGTCAGACATGACTGAGCAACTAACACACTTCCTTTTGCAGGAAGAGTAGTATATTTTGCAGATGAGTGGTTTTATGAGCCTGTTTCCTGCCTGTATAATTTTGAAGTTTGGCAGTCTTCTTTCGTTTGTCCCTTTCGGTCCTTTTCAGTTCAAGGTCTCAGTGTTTCTGCTGATATAACATTCCCAGAAACCTGTGAGTCTCAAGTATATATCAGAGGAATTCACTCTCTCAGACAAGAGGCTCCTCCACAGGTTTTTCCTGGATGATCACATTTCTTATTTTGGCTTCTGCTGAGAAGATGAAGGGGATGTATGAGTCACATGCCTAATCTCTTCAAAGAACCTCTGTGTGATTTAATACTCTGAGCTTTTGATATTTCTGAGGTGCTAGCAAAAGGTTGTCTAGCTACACATACCCTTGGCTTTCACTCCTGAACATATTTTCCTGACAGTGAATTTCCTAATTTTAGCTCCTTTTGCAATCAGGATATGCCACAAATTTCCCCCAGTTTTCAAGTCCTTATTCCTTTTTTGGTTAACAGTTCTTCCTTCAATTTCTCTCTTTCTAGTGGGATTTTATAATAAGCAACAAGAAGAAACAAAATCACAACTTCAATTCTTTAGAAAGTGTTTTCAAGTCTTGCTTTCCATGCAACTAAAAGCTTCAATGCTACTAAGTTTTCTGCCATTGAATAACAAGGATTCTTTTCCTCCAGTTTCCAAGAACCAGTTCCTCATTTCCCTATAAGCATTCACTAAAAGCAACTTCAGCATTTATGCTTTTACCAAATTTCTACAAAAAAAAAAAAAAAATTATTCTCTAAGAAAATGTTTCTCTACCACGTTCTTGAAACTAGGGGCCGGTGGGTGGGGTATAGAGTCTGCCCTGTAGGATTCTGAGCAAATCTTTTTTGTGTGTTCCCAATTTCTTGTAGATAAGTCTCTAGTCTCCATGAACTTCCCTGAGTTCCAAAGGGCAGATATGAACAGCTGCCAACAAAGACCCTGATGCTGGGAAAGATTGAGGGTGAGAGGAGAAGGGGACGACAGAGGATGAGATGGTTGGATGGCATCACTGCCTCAATGGACAGGAGTTTGAGCAAATTACAGGACGTGGTGAAGGACAGCGAAGCCTGGCATGCTGCAGTCCTTGGGTTTGCAAAGAGTCTTACTGAGAGACTGAACAGCAACAATCAAGGGAGGAGCAGCCACGAAACCACCTGAAGCAAGATTAAAGGAACCAGAGAGGCTCATCAAAATTAGGAGACCACCTGAGACCCTACACATGACTTATCAGCAACCCCACTCTTGAAGTAATGTTATAAAACTCTTTATTAAATCCTCTCAGATTCGGACATATAGTTTTTCAAGGCAGAAACATTCTGTGCCATCCTTTGCCTGAAAAAGTGGTAAAGCTATTCTCTTCTGCTGTTGTTCTTCAGTCCTTCAGTCATTAAGTCATGCCCAACTCTTTGCAATTCCATGTACATGCAATTCCATGTGCAGGCCAGTCTCCTGTGCCCTCCACCATCCCCTGGAGTTTGCTCAAATTCATTTTCACTGAGTCAGTGACGCTGTCCAACCATCTCATCCTCTGCTGCACTCTTCTCTTTTTGCCCTCAATCTTTCCCAGCATCAGGGTCTTTTCCAATGAATCGCTCTTTGCATCAGGTGGCCAAAGTATTGGAGCTTCATTTTCAGCATCAGCCCTTCCAATGAATATTCAGGACTGATTTCCTTTAGGATTGACTGGTTTGATCTTCTTGCAGTCCAAGGGACTCTCGAGTCTTCTCTAGCACCACAATTTGAAAGCATCAGTTCTTCAGTACTCAGCTTTCTTTATGGTCCAACTCTCACAGCCAAACATGACTACTGGAAAAACCATATCTTTCACTATACGTCCCTTTGTCAGCAAAGTGATGTCTCTGCTTTTGAATATTCTGTATAGGTTTGTCATAACTTTTAATTTCATGGCTAAGGAGTAAGCATCTTTGAATTTCATGGCTACAGTAAAATTTGATTCAGCACTTGTGCAGAGAGGCTGAGCTTTCAGCATCACTCTCACTTTTTTCTGAGTTCTCACTTGCAGCATCTTTAACATTCAATTTCTACCAACAGTTTATTCAAAGCAACAGAAGCAGATGCCAGACAATAGAGAAGGTGCCATATGCTGGATTTGAAGGTAGAAAAAGGGACCACAGCCAAGGAATGTAGGTGTCCTCTAGAAGTTGGAAAATTCAAGGAAATGAATTTTCCCCTAGAACTTCCAGAAGGAATAAAAACTCACTGACACCTTGATTTTAGCCCAGTGAGATTGATTTCAGTGTATGACCTCTGGAACTGTCAGACACTAAATTTGTGTTAAGTCACCAAATCTATGGTGATTTGTTATAATCGCAATAGGCAACTAATGCAGTCCCCTATATGTGATTTTGCATTCTATAATGTAGTAGATCCTAACATATATTTTCCCTCTTACAAGCCACCTTACTTTATAAATGGTTCTCTTGAAGCTTTTCCCAAAACAGTGGGGAAAGAGAAAGAAAATATAATAGTGATTAATAAAATAATAGAGTGGACTCAAGACGAAGACTGCTTGTGTTTGAATCTCAAATCTGCTTCATCCTACCCATGTGACAGCATGGTGTTACTTAATCCCTCTGTGTTTTAGTGCCCTTTTATGTAAATAGCAATACTAACTATATCTACCATTTGGGTTTGTTTTTAGTTCAAACGAGACTTTAAGAATTTTCCACAGTTTGTTGTGATCCACACAGTCAATAAAGCAGAAGCAGATTTTTTCCTGGAATTCTCTTGCTCTTTCTATGATTCAACAGATGTTGGCAATTTGATCTCTGGTTCCTCTGCCTTTTCGAAAACCAGCTTGAACATCTGGAAGTTCTCTGTTCACGTACTGTTGAAGCCTAACTTGGAGAATTATGAGTGTTACTTTGCTCGCATGTGAGATGAGTGCAATTGTGCTGTAGTTTGAGCATTCTTTGGCATTGCCTTTCTTTGGGATTGGAATGAAAACTGATATTTTCCAGTCCTGTGGCCACTGCTGAGTTTTCCTAATTTGCTGGTATATTGAGTGCATCACTTTAATAGCATCATCTTTTAGGACTTGAAATAGTTCAGCTGAAGTTCCATCACCTCCACTAGCTTTTTTCACAGTGATGCTTCTTAAGGCCCACTTGACCTCAGACTCCAAGATATCTACCTGCCTCCTGAGAAATCTGTAATGCAGGTCAAGAAGCAACAGTTAGAACCGGACATGGAACAACAGACTGGTTCCAAATCAGGAAAGTAGTGTATCAGGGCTGTATATTGTCACCCTGCGTATTTAACCTATATGAAGAGGGCATCATGTGAAATGCTAGGCTGAATGAAGCACAATTTGGAATCAAGATTGCCGGGATAAATATAAATAACCTCAGATATGCAGATGACACCACCCTTATGGGACAAAGCAAAGAACTAAAGAGTCTCTTTTTTTTTTTTTCCTTTTTCATTTATATCTTTTTATTTATTTTTTTTATTAGATTTTTTTTATTTTATTTTTAAACTTTACATAATTGTATTAGTTTTGCCAAATATCGAAATGAATCCATCACAGGTATACATGTGTTCCCCATCCTGAACCCTCCTCCCTCCTCCCTCCCCATACCATCCCTCTGGGTCGTCCCAGTGCACTAGCCCCAAGCATCCAGTATCGTGCATCGAACCTGGACTGGCAACTCGTTTCTTACATGATATTTTACATGTTTCAATGTCATTCTCCCAAATCTTCCCACCCTCTCCCTCTCCCACAGAGTCCATAAGATGAAAGTGAAAGGGGAGCATGAAAAAGCTGACTTGAAACTCAGCATTCAAAAAATACAGATCATGGCATCTGGTCCTATTACTTCATGGCAAATACATGGGGAAACAATGGAAACAGTGAGAGACTTTCTTTTCTTGGGCTCCAAAATCACTGCAGATGGTGACTGTAGTCATGAAATTAAAAGACACTTGCTCCTTGGAAGAAAAGCTATGACAAACCAAGACAGCATATTAAAAAATCAGTGGTGGTTTAGTCGCTATGACGCGTCCGATCCTTGTGACCCCACGGACTGTAGCCTGCCAGGCTCCTCTGTTCATGGGATTCTCCAGGCAAGAATCCTGGAGGGGGTTGCCATTTCCTTCTCAAGGGGATGTTCCCAAACCAGGAATCTAACCTGGGTCTCCTGCCTTTCATGCAGATTCTTTACCCACTGAGCTATGAGGGAAAATCCTATTAAAAAGCAGAGACATTACTTTACCAACAGATCTGTCCAGTTAAATCTATGGTTTTTTCAAGTCATGTTGAACCGTGGTGTTGAAGAAGACTCTTGAGAGTCCCTTGGACTGCAAGGAGATCCAATTCGTCCTTCCTAAAGGAAATCAGTCCTGAATATTCATTGGAAGGACTGATGCTGAAGCTCCAATACTTTGGCCACCTGATGCAAAGAAATGACTCCTTGGAAAGACCCTGATGCCAGAAAAGATTGAAGGCAGGAGAAGAAGGAGATGACAGAAGATGAAATGGTTGGATGGCATCACTGACTCGATGGATATGAGTTTGTGCAAGCTCTGGGAGTTGGTGATAGACAGGGAAGCTTGGTGTGCTGAAGTTCATAGGGTCGCAAAGCGTTGAACACGACTGAGCGACTGAATGAGCTTATGTAAGTACTTAGCACAGCCAGGACATACAGTAAACACTGAAGAAAATTTAGGTAATTTTTTCTTGTGTCTATTACTTTATTTTTAAATTAACATTTAATTTAACAAGATATTTCCATATAACCTTAACCAAATTAGAGATAAGGAAAAAAATGCTTACAATCCAAAGGAGATATAATTGATTGGTGTGACTGTGTTGATAGGAGTATACAATGTTAGTACAGAGCTGTATTAAGTGAAGAAGACTGTAAAATTGGAGCCATCTCAACAAGCAAAGGTGGGGTAAGGCATAGAAGTCAGATGGGAAAAAAGCATTCCAGGAAGATTTAAGTGATGATAATACATTTGAGGAATTTCCCATCCTTGCTCTGGTCAAAAACATAGAACCATATTATTTCAATTCTATGTGAATGTGTTCATGGGTTCCAAATTTATAAATATGTGCATAACATATCACACATGAAAGCATACATGTTACAAAGAACGGAAGTGAATGCTTATTAGGTGTCAGGTGCTTTAAAACTGATGTCATTTGTGACTACATCTTTCTGAAGTAAGAACCATTGCCTCAGTGTCACAATCAATGACATAAAGGCCCGGGGATATATATTTGAACCCAAATATATTGGCTTTCCATGGTCACACGTTAGTATTTTGCCATCTTTTTGGCAGCATTACTTTGAGGAATTCTTTGTCTTTCTAACTCCAGATTATCTGGCTATAGCTGTGAAGGCAATAAAAGACTAAACATCCAGTTCGTGTCAAGAACTAGGCTCCTTAAAATCTTCAGACCTTCAGCGATGATTTATTTATTTATTTATTAAAAAAGAGAATGAATTATGAAGCACTTGCATTTGAAAATAAATCCAGATGGAAGGGAATCAGAATCACGTAATTAGAGATCCAGTGGCTCTGAGCCTGTACCTTGGTGTTCTCAAGTCCTCTAAAGCACTCTCTCAGTCTATGTAAACCTCTCAGCCTCGACTGACTATTTAAGACCAGAAAAGAAAAATCAGAGTAAGCATTTTACTGCAAGTAGAGGACAGATAATCAGCTTTATTTTCTAATGAAAGAAACTCAGAAGTTATAAATGAAACACAGGCGATTTATTTTTAAATGAGGCAGAAATTGGAGTTGCACTTGGCTATGGAGATGAAACACTGAAAAGATGAAAAGTAAACAAGATGCAGATATTGCTTTCTTGAGTGAAGATAACATTTACTGTAAAAACACATTTTTAAATTATGCAAATAAGCAACAAATAAAAATGCCATTTTTAAATGTTACCATGAGTTTTGTACTTTGCATGCCATGCACACCATCTCTATGTATATGCATCCTTAGACTTGACTTTCTCTCTGAAACTTTCCAAAACATGTGAAATGCTAAGTGTCTGGGGTCCTATTAACTAAATTTTTTCCATGATTCCATGTGTAACTTGTTTATCAATGAGTTTGATTTTAATGGGAGAATACATAAGAAGTGGTTTTATTTTTTTTCTCCAATCACTGTATTTAACTATGACTTTTTGTTTCTCCTTTTCCTGTAACTAAACATCATTTTATAAAGATCTTTCAGAGCTTTTGCTCTGTTAGGTTCTGAAAAGCCCAATGCAGCTTAGTCCAGGCTACAATTTAAATTTCAAACCCATTTTAAAGCTTTCTTTCCCTTTGCTGTAACTCTGGATGGTATGTTATCTTCATCTCTTCTGGGATGCTCTATGCCTATTGCTCACGGGATGTGTGAGTGGGTGGATTCCTTGGCAGACCCTGAATGAGGCCTCTCTGCTGCACAGGACCAGATTTATGACAAAATTCTAGGATAATCTGTCTTGACCCTCTTCATAATTTCCTGCTCTGTCTTCTTTCGCTAGAATCTGTTGCACAAAAAGAAGTTTTCTTGGGCAGGTACTAGAACAACCCTACAAGTCCTATATATCTGCTGTATCAACATTGTGAAGCTTGCCACCCCATTGTTGTTCCATATTGCATCCTGCTGCTGCTGCTGCTACTGCTAAGTTGTGTCAGTCGTGTCTGACTCTGTGCGACCCCATAGACGGCAGCCCAACAGGCTCCTCTGTCCGTGGGATTTTCCAGGCAAGAGTACTGGAGTGAGGGGTGCCATTGCCTTCTCCATATTGCATCCTAGTACTTCCTATTTCTCCCAGTAAATAGAGTGGATCAACAAGCCTGCTGCCTGAATGAGCATCCATTTGGGAATGAGACAGCAGTTTTTTTCCTTTCAGCCACCTCCAGTCTCTGTAAATCATTCCTCAGGAGATACCAACCCTGGGTTTGTACACGGGATAAAGAATGAAGTTCTTGATCATCACAAATGGAAGTCAGATAATTTAAAGTCATGGGCAAGCACCAATTAAAAACCATAGAAAATTGAAATCTGGAGCAAGTACGATGTGGGAAGATCTGCCCTGGACCCAAATAGACCTAGATTGACATCCTTGGTGCTAGTCCCCAGTGTTAGCACGATCCTCCGAGGGATTCATTTCTCCAAGTGCTGGATGGGACTCCATGCCTGAGGAGGGGCTGATGAGAACGTCTGAATGCAGTGACGCCCATGGAGAAGCTGAACAGAGCTCCTGGCAACAAAGGTAAGCGTCCTCCTTTTGGAGTACTTTAGCTTCTGTCACAGTCCTTTCATGTGGCCTCAGCCTGCTCTCTCTCCAGCTTTCCCAAGGGAGCTATTCTACATCTCAGTCGTTTCCCTAAATGTTCTATCCTGGTAACCAAAACCATCAAAGCAGAGAAAAGCACTTAGGCATTTAACTCTCAACTCCCCATCTTGGCACGTATAAAATTATCTCACGACATTCTTTTGAAACTGTCTTCCCTTCTTTTTACAAAAGCTAATCCTATCCCCAAACCTCTCACTACCTATGTATTTAATCTCTCCCTTTTTCTCAACCTATAAAACACTGAAGCTTTTTCCGTCCTAAAAACAAAAGCAACGAAACACTAGAAAAAGCCAACAAAATTCTCCTTCAATCTTTGATCCTCCTCTAGCTTTATAACTTTCATCTTTTTTCAGAGGAAGCATCATGAAAGAGATATTTGCACAAGATGTCTCTGCCTGACTTATTCTTTCCTCAATTTATAGTTTGACTTCTATTTCTCCTACCTCTTTGAAATGCATTATTGTCAGAAGTTTAAAAAACTTAGCATTTCCAAAACTCTACTAATTCTCAACAGCCCCATTTACTCCCCACAGAATGCTGCTGCTGCTAAGTCACTTCAGTTGTGTCTGACTTTGTGCGACCCCATAGACATTAGCCCACCAGGCTCCCCGTCCCTGGGATTCTCCAGGCAAGAACACTGGAGTGGCTTGCCATTTCCTTCTCCAATACATGAAAGTGAAAAGTGAAAGTGAAGTCGCTCAGTCGTGTCCAACTCTTCACGACCCCATGGACTGCAGCCTACCAGGCTCCTCTGTCCATGGCAAGAGTACTGGAGTGGGGTGCCATTGCTTTCTCCACCCCACAGAATAGGAGAAATCAATTATCCTGTGACATTCTTCAGTGAATAGTACTACAAAAACCCAATTGTTTAAGTCTAAAACCTTGGTATTACATCATTCCTCTTTCTCATTGACTGGCCTTCACCCATACATTCCAACACCAATCCATCAACCACTTACTTCTGAAAACTTTCTCATTAATATAATAAATATCTACTGTCTAATTTTTCTAACAACTATTTCAATAGCGTCCTATCAATATCTTTATATTTCCACTTCTCAAACTTGCCCTGCTCCTCTCTTCCTGTAGACTCTACTTTTCTTACAAAGTATAATCAAGCCTTGTTAACGTGGTATCTCTTTCTCACCCAGCCTATTCTATATCCAGGAGAAACCACATTTTAGTCCCTTAATACACTCTCTTTTAGGCCATCATGATTTAACACTTACATGATGCTCTGTACCTCCCACTTCCAATGTGGTTTTGCAGCCATTCACATATGATGGTGGAGTCTATTTCTTCTTTCCTTAAATCTATCATGGTCTTGTGTCTTGCCCAATAGACATGACATAAGTAATAATTTGTCAGTTCTACACCTAGGCCATAAGACACCTGTCTGTTTCAGCTCTCTCTCTCTGGGAACCCTGTTAACACTTGGAATGAATCTGGTCTACTTTGCTAGGGGGTGAGAGACTGCATGGACCACAGACTGATAATCCCAACAGAGGCCAGAGAGCTGATCTGCCACCTGCATAGAGTTACATATGGGCTTAATGAGCTGATTCTGGCCCAGATAAATAGAAATGGTCACCTGACCAGTAAAGTCACACAAATACTTTTTATTTTTAACCACTAAATTTTGTAGTGGTTTGTTTGCTGGAATTGTTAACAGATGCACCATGTCAAATTCATATTGGTGCTGAACAGAAGAGTGTGTGTTCCATATAATAAATATCTTTTACTTAACCTTTGTATGTTAATGATATTTTCTTTAAAAAAGTTTATTGAGATATGATTGATACATGACATATGATAACCTGTACATATTTAATGTATTCAACTTGATGAGCTTGGAAATGATGACTAATATATATTGGTAAATCTATCACCACACTCTATGCTACAAATATTTTCATTACATCCAAAACTTTCCTCCTGCCCTCTTTATTTATTAATTAATAATACATAATAAGAAAATAACATATCTATCCTCATAGCCATGCTTGGCAGATATAATACAGTATTACTAACTATAGGCACAATATTTTCTTTTTAAAAAAATTATTTATTTATAGTAGGTCCTTGTTGGTTATCTATTTTATTCTACATTTAAATATAAATAGATATAAATATATTGGTGGTTCAATGGTAAAGAATCTGCATACCAGTGAAGGAGATATGGGCTCAATCCCTGGGTCAGGAAGATCCCCTGGAGAAGGAAATGACCACCCACTCCAGTATTCTTGCCTGGGAAATCATATGGACAGAGGAGCCTAGCTACAGTCTACAGAGTTGCAAATGTGTCAGACACAACTTAGCAATTAAGCAATATATATATATATTTTAAATACAGCAGTGTGTACATGTACAGCATGTACATGGACCAATCTATCCCAGTCCCACATTCTTTCTCCTGGTAACCATAAGTTTATTCTCTAAGTCTGTAGCACTACATTTTCTTGACAAAAGTTTTTCACTTGTGAAGTCATTCCTTTTTATCACTTCAAAATACAACTTTTGGATTCATATTACCTTTGGTTTTCATTCAGATCATGGGAGAATCTTGTGTACTATTTCGTCTTTTCATCCTGCAATTACAATAATTTGTTCAACATGAGGATGACTTCTCATCCTGACAACCATGGTGTTTTTGCATCCCCTATGTTCATAGCAGCAATATTTACAATAGCCAAGACACGAAACAACATAAATTGCCATTGACAGGTGAATGGATAAAGAAAGTGCAATACCTATATACAATGGAAAACCATTCAGCTATAAAAAGAATGAAATAATGCCATTTGCAACAACAGGGATGGAACTAGAAATTATCATAGTAAGTGAAGTAAGTCAGAAAGAGAAAGACAAATATCATATGACATGTAAAATATATATATGTAAAATCTAAAGTATGACATGGTTGAACTTATCTATGAAAAGAAACAGACTTGCAGACATAGAGAGAAGACTTGTTGGGGAGCCAAGCAGGTTGGGGAGGGATGGACTGAGAATTTGGGGTTAGCAGATGCAAGCTATTATATATAGAATGGATAAACTATATATATAGTTTACATATCCTGCTGTATATGTAAAACTGAATCACTTTTCCATATAACAGAAATTAACATAACATTGTAAATCAACTATACTTCAACAAGAAAGGCAAATATAAAGTTTACCTCTGATTTTAATTTCTCTTTCCTGTTATAGGGCTTCCCTGGTAGCTCAGATGGCAAAGGATTCGCCTGCAATGCAGAAGACCTGGGTTTGATCCCTGGGTGGGGAAGATCCCCTAAAGAAGGGAATGGCTACCCACTCCAGTATTCTTGCCTAGAGAATCCCAAGGACAGAGGAGTCTAGCAGGCTACAGTTCATGGAATCACAAAGAGTTGGACATGACTGAGCAACTGTTATAAAGACTATCATCAGCTTTCTCTTCTGGACATGTTACGCTCTGCTAAACTTCAAAAGAGACACTGATGTATGGAACAGTCTTATGGACTCTGTGGGAGAGGGAGAGGGTGGGAAGATTTGGGAGAATGGCATTGAAACATGTAAAATATCATGTATGAAACGAGATGCTAGTCCAGGTTCAATGCACGATACTGGATGCTTGGGGCTAGTGCACTGGGACGACCCAGAGGGATGGTATGGGGAGGGAGGAGGGAGGAGGGTTCAGGATGGGAGCACATGTATACCTGTGATGGATTCATTTTGATATTTGGCAAAACTAATACAATTATGTAAAGTTTAAAAATAAAATAAAATAAAATAAAAAATAAAAAAATAAAAATAAAATGTGTTCAAATCCTTGCCTTGTGTTTCTTATCTTATATACTTCACATATCTTGTTTCCATTTATCCTTTGCCTATATCATGGTAAACAACCTCATAAGTCAATTCTGTCTTTCCTTTTCCCTGATTCCTTCTGATATGTTCTCAATGCACTTTCTTGATCTGCCAGCTAAGTGACCAAACCTTTTTCTAATGCCTTTGAAAAGTGTATCTTCAATGAAAACACTTATCCAATATAGGTTGCCTAAGATCTGATTTGTATCTTTTAGCTTTATTAGTCCTTTTGTGAATTTTGTATGAATTGTATTATCTATTTACTTGCAGCTACGTAACTCAGATTCTATTTCCTCATGCATTTTATGACTCTGCTTTAAGGCTCACATTCAGTCACTAAAAAGAAAAGCTACATTACACAGCTACAACTTGGACATGTGGGGTTAGGTTCATAAGAATTAAAGAGCTTGGCTGCATTGATAATACACAACATAAAGTAGGAAAAAAACATGTGGGGCATAATGGTCCATGTTGGCCTTCCTTATTAAACTTTGGTCATATTTTTCCCTTGTTGAAGGTAACATTAGATGCAGTGCAAGTCATGTTTATCAGCCATCACACACCAAAAAACACTAAGGTCTCATAGGTTATAGTCTCTATGTGCTGTGCTCAGTTGCTCAGTCATGTTTGACTCTTTGCAGCCCCATGGACAGTAGTCAACCCAGCTCCTCTGTCCATGGGAATTCTCCAGGCAAGAATACCGAAGAGGGTTGCCATGCCTTTCTCCAGGGGATCGTCCCAATCCAGGGATCAAACCCAGGTCTCCCGCATTGCAGGCAGATTCTTTACCACCTGAGCCACCAGGGAAGCCCTATAGTGTCCAGAAAAGTGAGAGAGTATAATCAGGTGTGTGTGTATGTGTGCTCAGTCATGTCCAACTTTTTGTAATCCCAAGGATTGTAGCCCGCCAGGCTCCTCTGTCCATGGGATTCTCCAGGCAGGAATACTGGAGTGGGTTGCCATTTCCTACTCCAGGGGATCTTCCTGACCCAGGGATTGAACCCCCACCCCCCACATCTCTTGTCTTTCCTGCATTGGCAGGGGGTTTCTTTACCACTAACACCACCGGAGAAGCCCTATAATGCTATACTAAGAGATTAGGCACCAGAGAGGACAGTTTGTATTCTATAAAATAGAAGAATATTTGAAAACAACAGAGGTTCTAGGGACAATTACAGAGGCTCCTGATGCCAAGGAGATTCTAGGAATAATTGTTATTGCAATATCTTTTCAATAGGAGGAATAATGTTTGTGTTTGGGGTCTCAGGGGGCTTCCCTGGTGGTTCAGACTATAAACAATCTGCCTGCAATGCAGGAAACCCAGGTTTGATCCCTGGGTCAGGAAGATCCCACAGAGAAGGAAATGGCAACCCACTCCAGTATTCTTGCTTGGAGAACTGCATGGACAGAGGAGCCTGGCGGGCTATAGTCCATGTGATCAGAAAGAGTCGGACACAACTCAGGGACTAACTTTGGGGTCTCAGAGGCTGAGGAAGAGATAACTTGCTCCTGATCACTAAGACATTGTGATGGAAGGTACTTCAGGGGTTTCAGACAAAAGAAGACTAGCAGATGTTCTGATTCTTTTTCAGTGCTGGGAACCTCAACAAAGATCTTTCAAGTCTGGTTTCCTGCTGCACTCTCATGGGGTAAAAGGGAGTAGATGATTGCTGAAAGGAATTCATGATTCTCAGATAAGAATTCTTCTTACAACTTACTTTTGCATATTAAATTATTATACATTAAGTTATTTATTTTGAGAATACAGTAGAGTTGAATAATATTTTTGACTTCTTTGCTTCTTACTGGTACATGAGAATGAAAAGTAAGCACTGTGTTAAACAGAGTAAGTTAAAATACCACAGCAAGAGAATGATGAATTAAAATCAAGTTTAGGCAAGCAAAAATATCATCATTTTACTTTTCTTAGGAGGAACTTGAATTCTAGGTAAGAAGAAATGATAGGGGATAAGAAATATTTTACCTGTTTTGAGTTTAAAATATTAAAATCAGTATTAATTTATAGGCAGAGAGAAGAGTTTCGTTTGTTTTAAATCATAGTGTTTGCACAAACTCACAAACTAAGTAGCTTTGAAGTAGATGAGCTGAGATGCAGTACTATCTCTAGTAGCTAAAAGAAGATGCCGACATCATCACAACAATCTAAGACTGAATAAACATTAGGAAAAAATACACTGTGCTTTAAGTGATTATTCGACCTTGTGTATTTTGATTACTTGATAAAAAAATGTAAGGAGTGACACAATTTTAGGAGGACCAAAAAAATTACAAACAATGAGAGTGCTTTCAATAGAACATCAGCTTATGTTTTTCAGTTCTTGTTCCTCTTGACCTTCAAGCTCTTTATGTCTTCTTCTCCTTTCTGTTCACATCTTCAGGTGCTTAATCGTGCTTACTCACTCAGTTGCAACCCCATGGACTGTAGACTGCCCAGGCTCCTCTCTCAAATGGGATTCTTCAGGCAACAACCCTGGAGTGAGTTCCCATTTCCTACTCTAACCCAGGGATCAAACCCAAGCCTGTGTCTCCTTGTTGCAGGCATAGTCTTTACTGCTGAGTCGTCCAGGAAGAAGTCCTCTTCATGTCTATACTTTGTCTGAAGCTTGCCAATCCCCTCTCTTCTTCCTTCCCATCAACACAGGATACTCTTGACTGACTAGGTCTATTTCTTTTCCCCTTCTAGTCTAATGGGTGTGAGAATGAATCTAGTCCTCTGCCAGGGAAGACATTGTAATTTTAGCAAGAGTCTTATAAGGAAATTTCTTAACCCAAAGAAATGATAAGTTTGGTGATGGGAAAGGAGGGATTTGAGCAGTGTCATGCAAGTGAGTGATTCTGTTGTTGTTGACAAGTGAAACCTTGAAACATGTCTCAATTTATACCCCATTGAAGCAGTTGCTGCATCTCAATCAGCTTGACATTGCTTCTACAATATCTCCAGGTGAATTTATCTCAGAGATCTACAACAGAAGTCTTTGGACTTTGGAGAATTCAGGTCATAAAGATGACCTCTAGAATTTAGTATAACTATGATGTAATTTAAAACTTAATAAAAATAACTCTAAATGGCATATTCAAGACTAAACAGAAAACATATAGGTTATTTTAAAAATATGAAGTAATTCAGTAGGATGAATTAGACCATTCACAGGTCTTTCCCAAACCTAAAATAATGCCCAGTAATGTGAAATATGACCTGTGCTGTCTTAACTTTATAAAGTGACCTTCCATCTAACTGAGCAGTTTGATTTAGGGGCTGGACTCGGCAGAATGGCTTTGAAAAGCACTGGGATAAGCTGTGGAGTTAACAGTGGTGCACATGCAGTAGTCAGAAGGCGTTACCTCTTCTTGAATGATAACTTGTTCTGTTCTCCTGGCCTCTATGATTTTGACATGTTAAAAATGTATTAATTTATCATTTATTTTCACTTTTTTGAAACTTGACAATAATGTCTAAATTCTAGTGAAGAGCAAAATTTACAGCACACTTATTTATGCAAGCATCAGGTCTCTGTTAATATGGGTTCAGCATTTGACTTCAATCTAAAATTGTCTTTACTTTGAAACACTAAGTATCATCTCACCCCTCTCATCCTCGTAACACAGTTACATGTATAAAGGCCATGTTATATCTCTAGGAAATTTGAATGTTTAGGAGTTAGTAGGTGCTACTACTGGTGTTAAAACAGGACTCAGGAAATTAACTATATTGTTAAAATTCACCAGTGATGAAAGCAAACACCTAAGTGAAAGTATTTATAGGTCCTGCTGATGAGTTTAACAGTGTATATTCATGTATAGCACCTGTGTTATTAACTAAACTTTACTAAATGAAAGTCTCATAGAATCCTTCTTTTCAATCAATGGTATCTATAACAAGACTTTATTCTGTGACAATTAAAATAGCTTCATTCTTCATATTATAATTATTTTGAAGTATATTACACTTTAAGGAAGCTGATATAAAAATATACATTTCAGGATAGTTGTTCACATTTTAAAAAGCTGTTTCATAGAAAGATTCATGATCACATTCTTTGAAATAACATGCTCTCTGAGCACACCTAAGTGCTGGTTTACACATCATTAACTACTTGACAGAGAGGAAAAGGTTGGGAACAGAAGAGAGAAATTTAGAACTAATGTAAGGGAGTCACTAATAATCGAATACAAAAACAAAGCTTAACTGAAATTTATAAAGTAAGTCAGTGAGGAAATATGTTTCATTATCTGGACAATTTTAGTACCATATCTACGGTGTTGAGTGAAATACTTATTAAAATAATTTAAGGCAGGCAGGTTTTGAAAATTTCCTTTAGGTATCTTTAATTCAGCAGAAAAAGTGACTATAATTTTTTTCATTGTATAATTGGCAGCAGCATTAAATTCAGAGGTGTGAGTTGTTGTAGATGCCCATGGCACTTAATACTCCTACAATCACAGGGGTGGGAAACACAGATCGATAGCACACAGTGGCTGTAATCAACATGCAGATTAATGAACAGGGCCATATCCACCAGGGAATGCTACAACAAAGACCAGTTGAACATTTTAATTGCTAAGTTGCTGCTAAGTCTCAATTCTTCATCAATCTCCATCCATTATGACCATTGATGCACAGCAGACATTAAGAGGAAAACAATAACATAATGATTCATAAGTGCTAGAGTGCAAGGAATGGTTAGCTCTGGGAAAATCATGGCTGTGATTATTTCATGGCTCAGCCTACCTAAAAGATCTGACACATTATTCCTGATTATCATTGTTCCCTGGGCCAAACAGGCTTATATTTAATAAGTTGGTTTTAATGGAACTAATAGCACAGCAAAAGGTTAGTTGAACAATCTTTTCCCTGGTTACCTCAACATAGGTTTGAATTGTTCTTTTAACTAAATTCTTTAACTTAGAAAAATCACAGTCAGAGAAATCAAAAATAATAAGACTCATGAAATCATCTAAAATATCCTCATCTTGTAAGGGCAAGATTTTCTAACAGTATAATCAAGCATCATCTGTAGAGTTAGAGCTAGATGTATTCAGTGGCCATTTTCTTTATTTTCATTAATATTGACAGCTCTGTCCACATCTTGGGGTTTTAAATAAATCTCATAGAAGTTCACCGACATGGAATCCACAGAATGTTCTTGACTTGGGAAGAAATTTCCCATCGCTACTTTGGAAGGTATAAAAATGATTTTGTGGGACTTCCGCAGTGGCGCAGTGGATAAGAATCCACCTGCCAATGCAGGGCACACAGGTTCATTTCCTGGTATGGAAAGATTCCACATGCCACAGCGCAATGAAGCTGGTGTGTCACAACTACTGAGCCAGTGTGTGGCAACTACTGAAGCCTGTGTGCCTAGAGCCTGGCTCCACAACAAAAGAAGTCACCACAATGAGAAGTCCATGGCTACAACAAGGAATAGCCCCTGCTCACTGCAACTAGAGAAAGCCTGCACAAAGCAACAAAGACCCAGAGCAGTCAAAATAAACACATAAATAAACATATGTTTTTAAATGTTAAAAAAAATGATCACATGGTAGGTACAGCACTGGGGCTTCCCAGGTGGCACTAGTGGTTAAGAATCCACCTGTCAATTCAGGAGACATAAGAGACATGGTTTCGATCCCTGGGTTGGGAAGATCTCCTGGAGGAGAGCATGGCAGCCCTCTCCAGTGTTCTTGCCTGGAGAATCCCATGGTCAGAGGAGCCTGGCGGGCCACAGTTCATGGGATCGCAAAGAGTCAGACATGACTGAAGTGACTTAGCACACACATATGCACAGCACTGTATTGGAGAATTTACATGGGCTCCTCTAGTCCACACAACTTTTTGACATAAAATAACATTGTCCTTTATTTTATAAGCAAAAATGTGACATTCCCAAGTCACACTGCTCAGGAGCAGTGAAGCTAGGCTGCAAACACAGATCCTTCTGACTTTAAAGTTTTGCCATTCCCTCTACAATCTTGCTAGGTCCTAGACTCTAAGTCTGGGTTGACTTCTCCTGAGCACTCTTAATAATCAATGAATATCCAAACCTTTAATATTCTTACAGAATATACACATTCAAAGTATCAACCTCCTGGCTCTCAGGTGATGTTAGATGCAGGAACCTTTCAATCCCATGAAGCTCTCTCTTCAACCTTGTTTCAGTTTCAGCTCAGTTCAGTTCAGTCGCTCAGTCGTGTCCGACTCTTTGTGACCCCATGGACTGCTGCACGCCAGGCCTCCCTGTCCATCACCAACCCTCAGAGCTTGCTCAAACTCATGTCCATCAAGTCAGTGATGCCATCCAACCATCTCATCCTCTGTCATCCCCTTCTCCTCCTGCCTTCAATCTTTTCCCAGTATCAGGGTCTTTTCCAACGAGTTAGTTCTTTGCATCAGGTGACCAAAGTATTGAGTTTCAGCTTCAGCATCAGTCTTCCCAATGAATATTCAGGACTCATTTCTTTTAGGATCAACTGGTTTTATCTCCTTGCTGTCCAAGGGACTCGCAGGGGTCTTCTCCAACATGACAGTTCAAAGCATCAATTCTTTGGCACTCAGCTTTCTTTATGCTCCAAGTCTAATATCCAACTCTCACATTCATACATGACCACTGGAAAAACCATAGCTTTGACTAGATAACCTTTGTTTTAGTTTACATCCCTTGAAAATCTGTTCCTTTATTGGATGGACTTCTCAACAAGTCACTACAGTTGCATGGCCTCAGTTGAATGGACTCTGCTTAGGAAGTTAGAGTATGTCATTAAATCAGGATTCATGCAAATTATATCTTACTTTATATGTTTTCTCTTTTACAAAATCATTCCTATAATTTAAAAAATTGACTTTTACCACAACCTTGTCAAATGACTAGTACAGGAATTAATTAATTGATGAATTACTTTTAATTAATTTTATTGAGATTCAATTTGCAAATTTTGAAGCTGAAAATCACAATATTGAATGAAATGTTCAACACTTCAAACAAAATTCATCTGGCTCCTGGTATGGTGCTGTTTGCCAGCTTTTTATAAGTCATGTTAGAACCTATCACTAAATGGTCTGCAGAGAAGAAATTATATCACAAACAACCATTCTTGCCTACATCATTCGCTGATGCTCTCTTGGCTCTGTTAATTCCTCCAAGACATTGGTATGGAATTTTAACTTTCCACTAAAGCTTTTTCTTTCTTCTTCTTTTTTTAACCAGGAACCCCCTCTAATAGAATCAGGATATTTTCACAACCTTGATGCTGATATTCAAATTAGCCCAGGCAGTGGTGCAGGGGATCCAGTAGAGAAATCAATGGTCAGGAGACTTAAATTTCAGCTCTGCTGCTGCTGCTAAGTCACTTCAGTCGTGTCCGACTCTGTGTGACCCCATAGACGTCAGCCCACCAGGCTCCCCCGCCCCAGTGTTCTCCAGGCAAGAACACTGGAGTGGGTTGCCATTTCCTTTTCCAATGCAGGAAAGTGAAAAGTGAAAGTGAAGTCACTCAGTCGTGTCTCTTAGTGACCCCATGGACTGCAGCCCACCAGGCCCCTCCATCCGTGGGACTCTCCAAGCAAGAGTACTGGAGTGGGATGCCATTGCCTTCTTCCAAATTTCAGCTCAGGTTCTGTTAAATATTTGCCTTAGGAACTTGGGTTAGTGCCTTACTTTCTTGGTGTCATATTCCTCATCTATACAATGACAGCATTTTTGAAGTTCATGTGATCAGGTTCTTGCAAATTGGACTTAATTCTGAGACTATTAATAAATTCTTATTGTCACAAGTCATTATCTCTTTCAGCTACTTCTTTTTGCTACAGTTTAAAACTGATGCCCCTTTATTTACACTAACTTGAAATTAACATCTCTTTTAAGGGACTGTGTGCATCTCTCTCTTTTAAGATATCCCTTTATGTGTCTCTGTTTTCTAAGCTGAATTCCTGGCCACTTAAAGTGGACAATAGTATATATTATTCCTATTCTATACTCTCATCTTCAGCCTGAAAGCTATGAAGTATCTTCAACCAGTGAAATCTGGGTTTTGGATTATTTTCCAGCCTGGATGTATATATATATTTTTTCCACACTTCAGTTTTTAACCTAAGAGTATCTATCCTTCACAGAGATTCACTACACCTTTCAATTAAGAAACATCTGTGAATTTAATTAATGTGCTCTTGACTCCCACCCTTTTCCAGGTCATTAATGAGGAGGTTAAATCAGAACAGACTAGGCTATATCTTGAGTCCCAGGGGTATCTCTTGGAAAAAACTTCCTCCATAGCATTTCCATCTATTTGCATTGCTTTAAAGAATTCATGCTATATGGTACTGAATATGTTTTGGAAATGCAGCATTTTAGATGTTAAAGAAATATTTTGGTAAGATCACATGTTTTTAGTCATGTATTTTTTTTTTAATCTCTCTCTTTTGAGAGGGATGATAGTAATCTATGGTTCAGTGGAATACGTGTTCTGGAGGAAATCAATGAGTTAGCATATGAAATGGGTAGACTATGAAACCAGTGTATCACCTCCAACATTCTGCAAAAACACCAATTCTATGAAATGTAGAATAGTGTGAGAAATCAACTAGGCACATGGGGCAGGCAGGTCATAAGCACGTTTAGTAAGCAGTGAACCATTACAGCTTATGCTATTAAAAGTGTTCTGTTGACTGCAAAAATATTTTATAAGATCAATAATTTATATTCATGGTACTTATCTTTATATTTAATAACACACGCACATACACACACATAAATGCTCATCAAAACTGACAGTGGAAAGAGCAAGTAGCCAATATATCAACTATCTTCCTAGATCACGAGAGCAAAATAAAGTACTGCGAAGAAAGATAGGACTGTAAGTACAGGTTCATAAATCTTTCCCTTTCTATAACACAACTGAAGATTTTAAAGCCAGGGGAAATTCCTTAACCTCAAAATTAGAGAATTTATTTTTTTCTTTCACTTATAATGCTTGGTGCGAGGGTGCTAAGTCACTTCAGTCATGTCCGACTCTTTGTGCCCCTATGGACTGTAGCCCGCCAGGCTCCTCTGTCCTTGAGGTTCTCCAGGCACAATTACTGGAGCAGTGCCATGCCCTCCTCCAGGGGAACTTCTGACCCGGGGATTGAACCTGGGTCTCTTACATCTCCTGCGTTGGCAGGCAGGTTGTTTACCGCAAGCATCACCTGGGAAGCCCTATACTGCTTGGATGACCTGCTAAATACACTACAATTTAAAAAAAAATGAAGGTAGAATTCAGGAAATATTATGTACCCTTCCAAAAACACCACTACCTGTACAGAAAACATGTAAAACATTCTTATCAAGAAAGAGCTTTGCTGTTGCACTAAGTGTAGGATGAAGCAGTGATGGGGTGTATGCAGAAGAGCGAAAGGGGAGAGTCTGCTTCAAGCTGCTCTCCTCAGGGCATGTTAATGTCATGCTGACAGTTCAGTGGAAGGACTTGAAGACAATACTTGGGGCTGGAGCTTTTCATTGGTTCTCTTTTTGTTCCTGCCTTCACTCCCTAATGAAACATTCATTCAAATAAAGGAGGAAATTCTCCTTTACTTGCAAGGGTAACATGTAGCATAATGGGCTGGTTTGTTTCCTAGGGCTGCCATAAAAAATGACCACAAACTGGATGACTTAAAACAAGTCAAAATTTATTTTATTCTATCACAGTTCTGGAAGCCAGAAGTCTAAAATCAAGGTCTTGGCAGGCAGGGTTGCACTCGCTGAGATAACTCTAGGGGAGAATCCTTCTTTGTGTTTTCCAGCTTCTGGTGGCTCTGTGTCCTCAATGTGGCTGCTTAACTCCAATCTTTGCATCCCTTTTCTCATGATCTCTTTCTATCTCTCCTCTGTGCGTCTTAAAATGTTTGTTATTGGGATTTAGGGTCCACCCAGATAAACCGGAGAAGGAAATGGCAACCCACTCCAGTGTTCTTGCCTGGAGAATCCCAGGGATGGGGGAGCCTGGTGGGCTGCCGTCTCTGGGGTCGCACAGAGTCGGACACGACTGATGTGACTTAGCAGCAGATAAACCAGGATGATCTCATCCTGAGATCCCTAACTTAGTTACATCTGCAAAGACCCTCTTATGAAGGTTCATAGACATATCTTTTTGGAGGCCACCATTGAACCCACTACAAGAACACAAGGCAGGAGAGTGAAAAGAACTTTATAAAGGCATTTTTACAACCGAAGATCAAGAGCAGCAAACTTCCAGGACTTAATATGTGTCTATATTAGATTAAAAGAATCCACATCTTTCAAAATGAACCTATCACTGAAATAAGACTCTTGCAGGGTGCTGTAAACATCTGTCTAAATTTGATGTTACTTGGGGGCAAGATTGGGATCTTCCATATCTTTATTCTCAAGACAGAGCTTGAATCAGAATATGGGTTAGAACAAGTCCTGAATGAAGAGCTTTAAATATGTCAAATAGTGGATGAAGAAGGTAATTCTTGGATTTTTATTTCAGAGCATACTCTCATATGCAATTTGATTTTAGAGGCAGGATAGAATACTTAGTCCAGTCAAGGCTATGGTTTTTCCAGTGGTCATGTATGGATGTGAGAGTTGGACTGTGAAGAAAGCTGAGAGCCAAAGAATTGATGCTTTTGGACTGTGGTGTTGGAGAAGACTCTTGAGAGTCCCTTGGACTGCAAGGAGATCCAACCAGTCCATTCTGAAGGAGATCAGCCCTGGGATTTCTTTGGAGGGAATGATGCTGAAGCTGAAACTCCAGTACTTTGGCCACCTCATGCAGAGTTGACTCATTGGCAAAGACCCTGATGCTGGGAGGGATTGGGGGCAGGAGGAGAAGGGGACGACAGAGGATGAGATACCTGGATGGCATCACCGACTCGATGGATATGAGTCTGAGTGAACTCCGGGAGCTGGTGACGGACAGGGAGGCCTGGCATGCTGCGATTCATGGGGTCGCAAAGAGTCGGACGCGACTGAGCGACTGAACTGAACTGAACTGAGAATACTTATGGGGTTTCCCAGGTAGTGCAGTGGTAAAGAATTCACCTGCAATGCAGGAGACTAGGGTTTAATCCCCAGGTCAGGAAGATCCCCTGGAGAAGGCAATGGCAACCCACTCCAGTAGTCTTGCCTGGGAAATCCCATGGACAGAAGAGCCTGGTGGGCTAGAGTCATACGGTCGCAAATGTCGGAATTCACATAGTGACCAAACCACTGCACCAGGCATGCTCATAAAATGCCTCACCTCAGCCATCAGAAAATTGCCTCAAATCCCTAATCTACCTGTTACTAAATGTCTACTGCTGCTGCTGCTAAGTCACTTCAGTTGTGTCCGACTCTGTGCAACCCCATAGACGGCAGCCCACCAGGCTCCCCTGTCCCTGGGATTCTAGAGGCAAGAACACTGGAGTGGGTTGCCATTTCCTTCTCCAATGCATGAAAGTGAAAAGTTAAAGTGAAGTCGCTCAGTTGTGTTCCACTCTTTGCGACCCCATGGACTGCAGCCTTCCAGGCTCCTCCGTCCATGGGATTTTCCAGGCAAGAGTACTGGAGTGGGGTGCCATCGCCTTCTCCGGCTAAATGCCTAATTTTGAGCAAATTAATTTGCCATCTGTTCCTCAGGTTATCTATAAATTAGTTCTTTGTGAGGAACCTGGCATGTAACAAGCACATCATAAATAATAATTCTCAAAACCATCTATTATTTTTAAGTTTGGAAAAGAGATTCAGAGAGGTCAGGAAACCTGTTAAATGCTGTTTAGAGAGTGCATTCAAAGCATGGCTTAGGATTTGGGTACTCAGATTTCTAGCTTAACTTTCTGTGCACATTATGAAGGATCCAGAAAGAAGAAGGAATCGATAGTGACCATAACATTTTAAATGTGCAGGAAGGACAGAATCTTGATTTTTAAATGCCATAAAGAGATTAGAAAGAATAAGCAATTTGGGGGGAAAATAATGGGAAAGAGAATGAGTTCAGTTTGGGGAAGGTTGAATTGGGAGTATTGCCATGAGATATTAATGCAAATGACTGTGTCATGCTCAAAGGCTTTTTATTGTACTAACAGTAAAATCTAAAGTCCTGTCAATGGCCTAAAAAATTTTGTACTGTGTTGTATCTGTGTGTATTGTGTTATATATCCCTTTCCTGACTTTTTTTCTCCCTTTTTATAAACTTTTTTCTTCCTTCCAATTCTATGATGATGCCATTTTTTTGTTGTTGTTGTTGTTACAGTCTCTGCACAGGCAGCTCTCTCTTCCCAGATTTTTATTTCCCTCAGTCTTTGAATGGTTTCCCCTCATCTTATGAGAGTCTCTTGAAACCCCACCTCCTCAGAGATCTTCCATTCTAATGTCTGTATTATAGCTACCCACTCTCCTCCCTGTGACTATCTACTCTCTTATTTTGTCTTCAAAGCAGTCAGATAAGATCAGATCAGATCAGTCGCTCAGTCGTGTCCTACTCAAAGCAGTCAGGACTAACTAAACCATATGTTAGTCTCTGCATGTGTGCGCACATATATGTGTGTGTGTGGACATGCACACATGCATGCACAGTCATGCGTGTGTCTGTTTCTTCTATTAAACTGTAAATTTTATAAAGACAACAGCTTTCTCTTGGCATCACAGTGGGGCCATATCTTCAATGTCTAACATGTACTAAGTGAGAAATAGCTATTTACAGAATACATAAATGAGTGGCACAAACATCTAACACTAATAACCTCCATTTAGTGTTGGTGATTAAGAAGGCATGACTTACACCTTTGCTTTTCAATTGCTTACTTGATTCATACAAAGAAAATCTACATCCTCTTTGTTCTTATGATTCTTTTAAAGCCTTAAAAACTGCTTCCCAATTAAGAAGAAAGCAAAATAGTATAGCTTATTACAAAAAAAGCTAACCACTTCAATTTTTAAAATTGTGTGTGTGCTTCTGTGTTAAAAAAAATTCAGCACACTTCTGTGTTAAAAACACATAGGAAATCTTTTAAGTAGAGATTGGGTTAAAAATCTATCTGTGAATGTGAAGTTGCATATTGTGCTTTGTCTGCTCTCTTTAAATAGCACTCAGTTCAATTAGATTATCAAACACTAGAGCATCCCCAAGGTATCTAAGTATAAGCTGCAGCATTTCCTGTCTACTTAATTAAAAAAAAAAAAACTCAATAATAGTCATGGTACACTCCCTAATCTACCGTGTGCTAAAAATCTTGCCATCAGTGATACAGCAACAGAAAAGTACTCTTGGCTCCCAGACATGTTTCAACACTCACAAAGTGTATTACCTAGAATTTCCTTTTCCTTCTTTCACTTTGGCTTGGCATAATTTCAGAATCTCAGTGATTAAGAAACAAATGTATTTTTCATGATACTACTAAGAGGACAAATATGGGATCCATCTTTCTCAGAATTTATCAGAAGGTCTGGTTAAAATAGGCCTTGCTGCTGCTACTGCTGCTAAGTCCCTTCAGTCATGTCCAACTCTGTGTGACCCCATACACAGCAGCCCACTAGGTTCCTTTGTCCCTGGGATTCTCCAGGCAAGAATACTGGACTGGGTTGCCATTTCCTTCTCCAATGCATGAAAGTGAAAAGTGAAAGTGAAGTCGCTCAGTCATGCCGGACTCTTAGCGACTCCATGGACTAGAGCCTACCAGGCTCCTCCATCCATGGGATTTTCCAGGCAAGAGTACTAGAGTGGGGTGCCATTGCCTTCTCTGAAAATAGGCCTTAATATATACCTAATGAATCGATGGAAGGAATTATGCTAAAGCTGAAACTCCAGTATTTTGGCCACCTCATGTGAAGAGTTGACTCATCGGAAAAAACTCTGATGCTGGGAGGGTTTGGGGGCAGGAGGAGAAGGGGACGACAGAGGATGAGACGGCTAGATGGCATCACTGACTCGATGGACATGAGCCTGAGTGAACTCCGGGAGTTGGTGATGGACAGGGAGGCCTGGCGTGCTGCGATTCATGGGGTCGCAAAGAGTCAGACACGACTGAGCGACTGAACTGAACTGAACTGAATGAATCGATGGCTGAATGTGTGGCACGTGAGTGAATGAAAATGTTCCAGTTTAAAACTAAAATTTTGTTTTTACCATTTTGATTTTTCTTATTTTCATTTTGGCATTTAAAATCATCTTTATGTTATTGTTTTCCTTTCGGCCACACATTTTGAGTTTTCTTGTATTTGCATTTTCATTGTTCAGTTCAGTCACTCAGTCATGTCCAACTTCTTGCTACCCCATGGACTGCAGCACGCCAGGCTTCCCTGTCCATCACCAACTCCCGGAGTTCACTCAAACCCATGTCCATTGAGTCGGTGATGCCCTCCAACCATCTCATCCTCTGTCGTCCCCTTCTCCTCCTGCCCACAATCCCTCCCAGAATCAGGGTCTTTTCCAATGAGTCAACTCTTCTCACCAGGTGGCCGAAGTATTGGAGCTTCAGTTTTAGCATCAGTCCCTCCAATGAAGGATCTCCTTGCAGTCCAAGGGACTCTCAAGAGTCTTCTTCAACACCACAGTTCAGAAGCATCAATTTTTCAGCACTCAGCTTTCTTTATGGTTCAACTCTCACATCCACACATAACTACTGGAAAAACCATAGCTTTGACTATAGGGACCTCTGTCAGCAAAGTAATTTTCATTGTACCACATCACAAATCTTTTAGAAGCAAGGCTATCCCTTGTGAGAAATGCTCAACAGCCCAAACTCAAAGAATGGACTTGGAGACACAAGGTGCAGTGGGCAGGGACATTTTAATCACAGTCTTGCAAGGTCAGGTGTCTGGGGGGCAGGCACAGGTGTTACAGTGCGGTTTTCATCCTCTCAGTACTCAAGTCCCTCCTCCAGTTCCTCATTGACTGAATACTACTGCTTCTACTGCTGTTAAGTCACTTCAGTCGTGTCCGACTCTGTGCGACCCCATAGACGGCAGCCCACCAGGCTCCCCCGTCCCTGGGATTCTCCAGGCAAGAACACTGGAGTGGGTTGCCATTTCCTTCTCCAATGCAGGAAAGTGAAAAGTGAAAGTGAAGTCGCTCAGTCATATCCAACTCGTAGCGACCCCATGGACTGCAGCCTGGGGGTCCATGGGATCAAGTCCCTCCTCCAGTTCCTCATTGACTGAGTACTAGGGGCTAACAATCTTCCTGAAGTCTTTTTATTGGTCACTGGGGCCATGAGTATTACTTGTAGGCTTCAGAATGGAGGATTTACATTAATTATTTTCCCCCGCCCTTTAGATTTTTGCACATGTCCAGGGTAAAGCCTGTGAAATTGTTCTTATGAGGAAGGGGAACCAGGAAGGGAAGAAAACAAAGGCAATGAGATACCATCTTTAGGAAACTTATTTCTTAAAATAAGCTGGGTGTATAGCTTTCTATTTAGCTATTTTTTAAAGTGAATATGGATCATTTCTTTATTTCTTATATTTTTCTCTTTGCTAGAAAAGACCAAATTTTCTTTCTTTTGTCTTTAAAATTTTTTTTAATTGAAAAGATAATTGCTTTACAGGATTTTCTTGTTTTCTGCAAACATCAACAAGAATCAGTCGTAAGTACACCCATGTTCCCTCCCTCCCCAAACTCCCTCCCGTCTCCCTCCCCATCCCACCTTTCTAGATTGTCACAGAGCCCCTGTTTAAGTTCCTTGAGTCATACAGCAAATTCCCATTGGCTATCTCTTTTACATATGGCATTGTAAGTTTCCATGTTACTCTTTCCATACATCTAACCCTCTCCCTCCTCTTCTGCCCCCATGTCCATAAGTCTGTTCTCTATGTCTCTTTCTCCATTCCTGCCCTGTAAATAAATTCATCCCTCAATCAAATCTTTCCCTTTTCTACCTTCACTCATATTTTATGCTGTTAATCATTCTGGTTATATTTAGTGCTCTGGACTAATTCAATACTTTAACAGGACAAAGTTTAGCCTATTGGGCAATTTTTATCCTTTTATAGCTATGTGCATTGTCATTTAATTACTTAAAAGTTTTCACTTTTCTTTTATGTTGTTAAAATAATTACAGATAAATGATTAACAGATATGATGATATACAGATATGATATTTTCTCAATTATGACCTTGATTTATTCAAAGTGATGGTTTCAAATCTCTCACCTGTATGGTGAAGAAGGCCCCATCTCCCTCCTTAATTGTACTATTATTTTCACTTTAACTACCTAAGGAGTGTTTGGCTCTGAAACTCAGATCAGGATTAATTGATATTCCCTTGTATTAAATATTTTAGAAAGTGACAACAATTTTTGCCTTCAATAAAGAGTTTCCCCAGGCAAGCAGAAAGCAATTTACAAAAGCTGCAAAGCTGAGTGATCCAACATGATTTAAAATTCATGACTGAAGTCATCAGAGTGGGGAAATATAGAAGTATCAACATAATGTATATTTGGAGACGTTTGTCATATTAGTTATAAAAACATGTCATTAAGAAACTCAAAATAGAGCCTGTTTTAACATCTATGTTCAAGTCATGTGTATTTAGCTTTTCAGGACTCACTTAACTGGTCCACCCCTCATCCACGAGTGATGGTGGCTGCAGAGTGTGACCTTGCCCCTGTGACCACACTTGATGTTACCAGGAAATGGTGAACTGAAGTGTGCTCAGTTAGTTCCCCAGTAATTTGGGCCCTAAGAGAATTTGTGTTTTTGAGAATGATACTCTTGACGACAGAAGCAAGCAGAGACTAGAGATGGAGAGGATGTCTGGACAGATTTATGCTCCCTGGTTATAATTTCTTTGTATCAGTTACCTATTGTAGTGTAATAAATTATCCCAACACACAATAGCTTAATTAAATAAAACATTTTATCTTACTTTTTTTTTTTTTTTGGCAGATCCTGAATCTGAATAAGACTTAATTGGGTTGCTTCTTCAGTTCAGTTCAGTTCAGTCGCTCAGTCATGTCTGACTCTTTGCGACCCCATGAATCGCAGCATGCCAGGCCTCCCTGTCCATCATCAATTTCCGGAGTTCACTCACGGACTCACATCCATCAAGTCAGTGATGCCATCTAGCCGTCTCATCCTCTGTCGTCCCCTTCTCCTCCTGCCCCTAATCCCTCCCAGCATCAGAGTCTTTTCCAATGAGTCAACTCTTCACATGAGGTGGCCAAAGTACTGGAGTTTCAGCTTTAGCATCATTCCTTCCAAAGAAATCCCAGGGCTGATCTCCTTCAGAATGGACTGGTTGGATCTCCCTGCAGTCCAAGGGACTCTCAAGAGTCTTCTCCAACACCACAGTTCAAAAGCATCAATTCTTTGGCACTCAGCTTTCTTCACAGTCCAACTCTCACAGCCATACATGACCACAGGAAAAACCATAGCCTTGACTAGACGGACTTTTGTTGGCAAAGTAATGTCTCTGCTTTTGAATATGCTATCTAGGTTGGTCATAACTTTCCTTCCAAGGAGTAAGTGTCTTTTAATTCATGGCTGCAGTCACCATCTGCAGTGATTTTGGAGCCCCAAAAAATAAAGTCTGACACTGTTTCCCCATCTATTTCCCATGAAGTGGTGGGACCGGATGCCATGATCTTCGTTTTCTGAATGTTGAGCCTTAAGCCAACTTTTTCACTCTCCACTTTCACTTTCATCAAGAGGCTTTTGAGTTCTTCTTCACTTTCTGCCATAAGGGTGGTGTCATCTGCATATCTGAGGTTACTGACATTTCTCCTGGAAATCTTGATTCCAGCTTGTGCTTCTTCCAGTCCAGCATTTCTTATGATGTACTCTGCATATAAGTTAAATAAGCAGGGTGACAATATACAGCCTTGACGTACTCCTTTTCCTATTTGGAACCAGTCTGTTATTCCATGTCTAGTTCTAACTGTTGCTTCCTGACCTGCATACAGATTTCTCAAGAGGCAGGTCAGGTGGTCTGGTATTCCCATCTCTTTCAGAATTTTCCACAGTTTATTGTGATCCACACAGTCAAAGGCTTGGCATAGTCAATAAAGCAGAAATAGATGTTTTTCTGGAACTCTCTTGCTTTTTTGATGATCCAGCAGATGTTGGCAATGTGATCCCTGGTTCCTCTGCCTTTTCTAAAACCAGCTTGAACATCAGGAAGTTCACAGTTCACGAATTGCTGAAGCCTGGCTTGGAGAATTTTGAACATTACTAGCGTGTGAGATGAGTGCAATTGTGCGGTAGTTTGAGCATTCTTTGGTGTTGCCTTTCTTTGGGATTGGAATGAAAACTGATCTTTTCCAGTTCTGTGGTTGCTGCTGAGTTTTCCAAATTTGCTGGCATATTGAGTGCAGCACTTTCACAGCATCAGCTTTCAGGATTTGAAATAGCTCAACTGGAATTCCATCCCCTCCACTAGCTTTGTTCATAGTGATGCTTTCTAAGGCCTAAAAAATTGCAATCAAGGTATTGACTGTGGTTATAGCCATCCTCAAGCTTTAACTGGCAGAAGAGCCACTTCATGGTCACTCATATGGCCATTACAGACCAATGGTCCTCTCTGGATATTTAGCCTGTCATTTCCTGCCACATGGACCTCTCCAAGGGGGCCAATTTTTTCCTTTGAAGCTACTTTTCCAGAGCTAAGACTTGGAAGGAGGGTGAAAGAGAGGGCAAATCTGGCAAAAGTCACAGTCTTTTTTAGTTATCTATTCTGAAAATTTAATAACATTACTTTTGCTGAATTTTAATCCTTAGAAAAGGGTCCTAGCACCAGCTCAAATTCGTGAAAAGGGAGACTATGGAGGGTATAAAGACAAGGATGTGAGGGTCAGTGAGGACTATTTTAGCAGCTGCTGACTACAGTCTACCCTCTAGCTTCCAGTGATTCAAGTCCTTAAATATTTAAAAAATACCCAGCCTCACCTAAGTTCCTCCAAAGTCGAATCTTATTACAACATCAGCTCAAAATCCAGAAGCACTTTATATAAATCAGCTTCAGGTACAAGTGAGGATCCTCAGATATAGTTTCTTAAGTAAAATTCCTTGGATATAGTTCCTTTTATCTTCAGATCTGTAAAACTAAAGAGGCAAATTATCTAACCCTCCACACACTAAACTTAGTTACTTACATCCCCTAGAGCAAAAGTTAGGAGACAGAGTGATTAAGACAGAAGTCACGTTATTTCTGTAATCTGATATTGGGAGTGACATGATATCACTTCTGTCATATTTTATTCATTAAAAGTGAGTCACTAGGTCCAGCCTGCTCTTGAGAGGAGATGATTTAAAAAAGCATGAATACGGAGAGTCAGGCATCATCAGGGGTCCATTTGCAGGCTGCCAACCACACAGTCCTAGAGGTCTTGTGACATTTCTGTCCTGAATTATATTGAGACTCTTCAGTCTTTTTTTTATTTGTTTATTTAGTTTTATTTTAAAATGTATTTATTTTTAATTGGAAGATAATTGCTTTGTATATTGTGTTGGTTTCTGCCATGCATCAGCATGAATCAGCCATAGTTATACATATGTCTTGACCCTCCCTCTCACTTCAGGCTATTAAAGAAGTTCCTATTTTGCTTTTCAGATAGCTGAAGTTGATTTTTGCTGCTTGAAATGGAAAAGACATTTAGTCCAACCTCTCTGTTTTTAAACTGGACATTTCTTATACTTTCCTTGCATTTTTTAAAAAGTCAAACTTTTTTGGAGTGTTCAATATAGGCTGGAGATTTCTCACTATCAGGAAGATTCTACCCCAAATGCTTCTTTTCACAGTTCTAAGTTACTTTGGAAGGAATGATGCTAAAGCTGAAACTCCAAGTACTTTGGCCACCTCATGTGAAGAGTTGACTCATTGGAAAAAAACTCTGATGCTGGGAGGGATTGGGGGCAGGAGGAGAAGGGGACGACAGAGGATGAGATGGCTGGATGGCATCACTGACTCGATGGACGTGAGTTTGAGTGAACTCTGGGAGTTGGTGATGGACAGGGAGGCCTGGAGTGCTGCGATTCATGGGGTCGCAAAGAGTCAGACACGACTGAGCGACTGAACTGAACTGAACTGAACTGAAGTTACCGCCTTGCTGCTAAAGTCCACTGAAAAGATTCAGACTATTTTAGTTGACATCTCTAGAGTATTTGATGCTGTTAGCTATTGCTGCATTTTGTTTTCCAAATAAAAATTTATTTTATTAGGATACTATTGCCATTAATACTTCCCAGGTGGCACAGTGGTAAAGAATATGCCTACCAATGCGGGAGACACATGTTTGATCCCTGGGTTGGGAAGATATCCTGGAGGAGAAAATGGTAACCCACTTCATTATACTTGCCTGGAAATTTCCATGGATAGAGGAGCCTAGTGGGCTATAGCCTGTGGTGCCCTGTTAAGTCACGTCATGTCCAGCTCTTTGCAACCCCATGAACTGTAGACGGCCAGGCTCCTCTGTCCATCGGATTCTTCAGGCAAGAATACTGGTGTGGGTTGCTGCGCCCTCCTCCAGGGGATTTTCCTAACACAGAGAATGAACTCACATCTCCTGCTGCCCCCACATTTTAGGCAGATTATTTTTTTTAAATATACATTTATTTATTTTAATTGGAGGTTAATTACTTTACAATATTGTATTGGTTTTGCCATACATCAACATGAATTCGCCACAGATATACACGTGTTCCTGATCCTGACCCCCCTCCCTCCTCCCTCTCTGTACCATCCCTCTGGGTCATCCCAGTGCACCAGCCCCAAGCATCCTGTATCCTGCATTGAACCTGGACTGGCGATTCATTTCATATATGATATTATACAAGTTTCAATGCCATTCCCCAAAATCATCCCACCTTCTCTCTGTCCCACAGAGTCCAAAAGACTACTTGATACATCTGTGTCTCTTTTGCACTCTCGCATATAGGGTTATCGTTACCATCTTTCTAAATTCCATATATATGTGTTAGTATACTGTATTGGTGTTTTTCTTTCTGGCTTACTTCACTCTGTATAAAAGGCTCCAGTTTCATCCACCTCATTGGAACTGATTCAAATGTATTCTTTTTAATGGCTGAGTAATACTCCATTGTGTATATGTACCACAGCTTTCTTATCCATTCATCTGCTGATGGACATCTAGGTTGCTTCCATGTCCTGATTATGTGCAACAGTGCTATGATGAACATTGGGGTACATGTGTCTCTTTCAATTCTAGTTTCCTCAGTGTGTATGCCCAGCAGTGGGATTGCTGGGTCATAAGGCAGTTCTATTTCCAGTTTTTTAAGAAATCTCCACACTATTCTCCATAGTGGCTGTACTAGTTTACATTCCCACCAACAGTGTAAGATGGTTCCCTTTTCTCCACACCCTCTCCAGCATTTATTGCTTGTAGACTTTTGGATCCCAGCCATTCTGACTGGCGTGAAATGGTACCTCATAGTGGTTTTGATTTGCATTTCTCTGATAATAAGTGATGTTGAGCATCTTTTCATGTGTTTGTTAGCCATCTGTATGTCTTCTTTGGAGAAATGTCTATTTAGTTCTTTGGCCCATTTTTTGATTGGGTCGTTTATTTTTCTGGAATTGAGCTGCAGGAGTTGCTTGTATACTTTTGAGATTAGTTGTTTGTCAGTTGCTTCATTTGCTATTATTTTCTCCCATTCTGAAGGCTGTCTTTTCACCTTGCTTATAGTTTCCTTTGTTGTGCAGAAGCTTTTAAGTTTAATTAGGTCCCATTTGTTTATTTTTGCTTTTATTTCCAATATTCTGGGAGGTGGGTCATAGAGGTGTGATGTATGTCAGAGAGTGTTTTGCCTATGTTCTCCTCCAGGAGTTTTATAGTTTCTGGTCTTACATTTAGATCTTTAATCCATTTTGAGTTTATTTTTGTGTATGGTATTAGAAAGTGTTCTAGTTTCATTCTTTTACAAGTGGTTGACCAGTTTTCCCAGCACCACTTGTTAAAGAGATTGTCTTTAATCCATTGTATATTCTTGCCTCCTTTGTCAAAGATAAGGTGTCCATAGGTGCATGGATTTATCTCTGGGCTTTCTATTTTGTTCCATTGATCTGTATTTCTGTCTTTGTGCCAGTACCATACTGTCTTGATGACTGTGGCTTTGTAGTAGAGCCTGAAGTCAGGCAGGTTGATTCCTCCAGTTCCATTTTTCTTTCTCAAGGTTTCTTTGGCTATTCGAGGTTTTTTTTGTATTTCCATACAAATTGTGAAATTATTTGTTTTAGCTCTGTGAAAAATACCGTTGGTAGCTTGATAGGAATTGCATTGAATCTGTAAATTGCTTTGGGTAGTATAATCATTTTCACTATATTGATTCTTCTTATCCATGAACATGGTATATTTCTCCATCTATTAGTGTCCTCTTTGATTTCTTTCACCAGTGTTTTATAGTTTTCTATAGATAGGTCTTTAGTTTCTTTAGGCAGATATATTCCTAAGTATTTTATTCTTTTCGTTGCAATGGTGAATGGAATTATTTCCTTAATTTCTCTTTCTATTTTCTCATTATGTATAGGAATGTAAGGGATTTCTGTGTGTTGATGTTATATCCTGCAACTTTACTATATTCATTGATTAGCTCTGGTAATTTTCTGGTGGAGTCTTTAGGGTTTTCTATGTAAAGGATCATGTCATCTGCAAACAGTATTTTACTTCTTCTTTTCCAATTTGGATTCCTTTTATTCCTTTGTCTGCTCTGATTGCTGAGGCCCAAACTTCCAAAACTATGTTGAATAGTAGAGGTGAAAGTGGGCACCCTTGTCTTGTTCCTGACTTTAGAGGAAATGCTTTCGATTTTTCACCATTGAGGATAATGTTTGCTGTGGGTTTGCCATATATAGCTTTTATTATGTTGAGGTATATTCCTTCTATTCCTGCTTTCTGGAGAGTTTTTTTTTTTTTTTTTTTAATCATAAATGGATGTTGAATTTTGTCAAAGGCTTTCTCTGCATCTATTGAGATAATCATATGGCTTTTATTTTTCAATTTGTTAATGTGGTGTATTACATTGATTGATTTGTGGATATTTAAGAATCCTTGCATCCCTGGGATAAAGCCCACTTGGTCATGGTGTATGATCTTTTTAATGTATTGTTGGATTCTGATTGCTAGAATTTTATTAAGGATTTTTGCATCTATGTTCATCAGTGATATTGGCTTGTAGTTTTCTTTTTTTGTGGCATCTTTGTCAGGTTTTGATATTAGGGTGATGGTGGCCTCATAGAATGAGTTTGGAAGTTTACCTTACTATGCAATTTTCTGGAAGAGTTTGAGTAGTATAGGTGTCAGCTCTTCTCTAAATATTTGGTAGAATTCAGCTGTGAAGCCGTCTGGACCTGGGCTTTTGTTTGCTGGAAGATTTCTGAATACAGTTTCAATTCCCTTGCTTGTGATGGGTCTGTTAAGATTTTCTATTTCCTCCTGGTTCAGTTTTGGAAAGTTGTACTTTTCTAAGAATTTGTGCATTTCTTCCATGTTGTCCATTTATTGGCATATAATTGCTGATAGTAGTCTTTTATCATCCTTTGTATTTGTGTGTTGTCTGTTGTGTTCTATCCATTTCCATTTCTAATTTTATTGATTTGATTTTTCTCCCTTTGTTTCTTGATGAATCTGGCTAATGGTTTGTCCCTAATTTTTAAGATTTCTTTTCTTCTACTAATCCCGGGGTTCTTCATTTCTTCCTTTCCTAGTTGCTTTAGGTGTAGAGTTAGGTTATTTATTTGACTTTTTTCTTGTTTCTTGAGGTATGCCTGTATTGCTATGAACTTTCCCCTTACAACTGCTTTTACAGTGTCCCACAGGTTTTGGGTTGTTGTGTTTTTATTTTCATTTGTTTCTATGCATATTTTGATTTCTTTTTTGATTTCTTCTGTATTTTGTTGGTTATTCAGCAGCATGTTGTTCTGCCTCCATATGTTGGAATTTTTAATTAGTTTTTCTCCTGTAATTGAGATTTAATCTTACTGCATTGTGATCAGAAAAGATGCTTGGAATGATTTCAATTTTTTTGAATTTACCAAGATTAGATTTATGGCCCAGGATGTGATCTATCCTGGAGAAGGTTCCGTGTGTGCTTGAGAAAAAGGTGAAATTAATTGTTTTGGGGTGAAATGTCCTATAAATATCAATTAGGTCTAACTGGTCTATTGTATCATTTAAAGTTTGTGTTTCCTTGTTAGTTGTCTGTTTAGTTGATCTATCCATAAGTGTGAGTGGGGTATTAAAGTCTCCCACTATTATTGTGTTATCGTTAATTTCCCCTTTCATACTTGTTAGCATTTGTCTTACATATTGCGGTGCTCCTATGTTGGGTGCATATATATTTATAATTGTTATATCTTCTTCTTGGATTGATCCTTTCATCATTATGTAGTGACCGTGTTTGTCTCTTTTCACAGCCTTTGTTTTAAAGTCTATTTTATCTGATATGAGTATTGCTACTCCTGCTTTCTTTTGGTCTCTATTTGCATGGAAAATCTTTTTCCAGCCCTTCACTTTCAGTCTGTATGTGTCCCCTGTTTTGAGGTGGGTCTCTTGTACACAACATATATAGGGGTCTTGTTTTTGTATCCATTCATCCAGTCTTTGTCTTTTGGTTGGGGCATTCAATCCATTTACGTTTAAGGTAATTATTGATAAATATGATCCCACTGCCATTTGCTTTATTGTTTTGGGTTCGAGTTTATACACCCTTTTTGTGTTTCCTGTCTAGAGAATCTCCTTTAGCATTTGTTGGAGAGCTGGTTTGGTGGTGCTGAATTCTTTCAGCTTTTGCTTGTCTGTAAAGCTTTTGATTTCTCCTTCATATTTGAATGAGATCCTTGATGGGTACAGTAATCTGGGCTGTAGGTTATTTTCTTTCATCACTTTAAGTATGTCTTGCCATTCCCACCTGGCTTGAAGAGTTTCTACTGAAAGATCAGCTGTTATCCTTATGGGAATCCCCTTGTGTGTTATTTGTTGTTTTTCCCTTGCTGCTTTTAATATTTGTTATTTGTGTTTGATCTTTGTTAATTTGATTAATATGTGTCTTGGGGTGTTTTGCCTTGGGTTTATCCTGTTTGGGACTCTCTGGGCTTGGACTTGGGTGATTATTTCAACTATTATCTCCTCAAGTATTTTCTCATGGTCTTTCTTTTTTTCTTCTTCTTCTGGGACTCCTATGATTCGAATGTTGGGGCGTTTAATATTGTCCTGGAGGTCTCTGAGATTGTCCTCATTTCTTTTATTAGTTTTTCTTTTTTCCTCTCTGATTCATTTATTTCTACCGTTCTATCTTCTAATTCACTAATCCTATCTTCTGCCTCTGTTAATCTACTATTTGTTGCCTTCAGAGTGTTTTTGATCTCATTTAGTGCATTATTCATTACATATTGACTCTTTTTTATTTCTTCTAGGTCCTTGTTAAACCTTTCTTGCATCTTCTCAATCCTTGTCTCCAGGCTATTTTTCTGTGATTCCATTTTTATTTCAAGATTTTGGATCATTTTCACTATCATTATTTGGAATTCTTTGTCAGGTAGATTCCCTATCTCTTCCTCTTTTGTTTGGTTTGGTGGGCATTTATCCTGTTCCTTTACCTGCTGTGTATTCCTCTGTCTCTTCATCTTGTTTATATTGCTGAGTTTGGGGTGTCGTTTCTGTATTCTGGCAGTTTGTGGAGTTCTCTTTATTGTGGAGTTTCCTTGCTGTGGGTGGGGTTGTACAGGTGGCTTATCAAGGTTTCTTGGTTAGGGAAGCTTGTGTCAGTGTTCTGGTGGGTGGAGCTGGATTTCTTCTCTCTGGAGAGCAATGAAGTGTCCAGTAATGAGTTATGAGATGTCAGTGGTTTTGGAGTAACTTTGGATAGCCTGTATATTGGTGCTCAGGGCTGTGTTCCTGTGTTGCTGGAGAATTTGTGTGGTATGTCTTGCTCTGGAACTTGTTGGCCCTTGGGTGGTGCTTGGTTTCAGTGTAGGTACAGAGGCGTTTGATGAGCTCCTGTCAATTAATGTTCCCTGGGGTCAGGAATTCTCTGGTGTTCTCAGGGTTTGGACTTAAGCCTCCTGCTTCTGGTTTTCAGTCTTATTTTTACAGTAGTCTCAAGACTTCTCCTTCTATACAGCACAGTTGATAAAACATCTAGGTTAAAGATGAAAAGTTTCTCCACAGTGAGGGACACACAGAGAGGTTCACAGAGTTACATGGAGAAGAGAAGAGGGAGGAGGGAGTTAGAGGTGACCCAAATGAGATGAGGTGGAATCAAAAGAGGAGAGAGAAAGCTAGCCAGTAATCACTTCCTTATGTGCACTCCACAACTGGATCACACAGAGATGTTCATGGAGTTATACAGAGAAGAGGGAGGAAGGAGACAGAGGTGGCCAGGAGGATAAAAGAGGGGAATCAAAAGGAGAGAGACAGATCCAGCCAGTAATCAGTTCCCTAAGTGTTCTCCACAGTCTGGAACACACAGAAATTCACAGAGTTGGGTAGAGAAGAGATGGGGTAGGGAGGAGACACGGGCGACCTGGTGGAGAAAAAGGAGAGTCCAAAGGGGGAGACAGCAGTTAAGCCAGTAATCTCGCTCCCAGGTAAAAATGGGTACTGAAGATTGGGTTCTTAAAGGTACAAAATTGATAACAAATACCAAAAAGCAAAGATTAAAAATCTAGAGTAGAGTTTGGAATTTCAAAAATACAATATTAAAGAAAAGAAGAAAAAAAGAGAGAAAAAAAATACCAAAGTCACAAAAATTATAAAAAATATATATATATATGAAGCTTGCTTTTAAAAAATAGGGTCTTTTTTTTGCAAAGAAATAGTAGGTTATAAAAGTGAAAATTAAATGAGTAATAGAGGACTTAAAAATTTTTAAAAAGGAATTATCATAAAAATAGTAAAAATATATCTAGGACTTTCTCTGGTGTTATTGTGGGTATTGTGGGGTCAGTTCATTTTTGGATAGTTCCTTGGTCTGGCTTATATTTCTCAAGATCTATAGGCCCCTTCCTATGTAGTCAGTTCTAACGACAGGGTTTTAATCTATTGCACCTGTCACTTCCAAGGTGGTTCCCTCTGTTTTAGCTTCTTCTGTTTGCTGGTCTCTTCAGGGTCTGATTTCAGCCCTGACACAAAGCAGGCAGTGGTGGACACTGTTTTTAGGCTCACTTGTTCAGTCGGGCTGTGGGGAGGGAGGGACTCTGCAAACAAATAACACTGGCGTGTGCTCGCAGTGCCTCAGCCACACTGGTCCTGCCCCCGCTCACAGCATGTATACCCTCCCTGCCCACACTGCTCAGGCTCTAGGTTGCTCCACCGGGAACTGTCCGAGGCTGGCTCTGGGCTGCATGCACCTCCCAGATCTAAGCTGCTCAGGTTCAGGCACTTGGGTAGTCCTCAGAGGCGCAGACTCAGTTGGGCCTGCGTTTTGTACCCTTCCCAGGTCCAAGCAGCTCAGGTGATGGGGTGTTTGGCGAGCACAGTCGCTGCAACTTATTGCCTCCCCCATCTCTGATGCTCAGTTTTCTGGGTGTACAACTGGCGCACCTTCTCAGGTGGATGTTGACCATCCAGAACCCCAAGAGGTCTTAGTTAGCACAGAAGCCTGCTTACAGTTTTGTAGATAATGTCTCTCTGGGGCTGCATTTGCCTCCTTCCAGCTCTGGCTGCCTGTCGCCGTAGGGGGATGGTCTGCAGCTGGCTATCTCTGTTCAGTTCTTTTTTCTGTGCACAGGCCTGGCGGTGTCTTAGGTTAGGGCTGGCTTTGCGCGTGGTAGTTATCCCACAGTCTGTTTTGCTAGCCCAAGTTAGTTTGCTCAGATTGCTCTCGGGGCATTCAGGCCAGATCCTTACTCTAAGCAATGCAGTCTGCACCTCCGTGCCCAGCCCCCGCTTGCTAGTGGTGGGTGCAGGCATCTGCGCTGCTTCTCCGCTGTGGGAGTTACTGTTGGGCTCATAATCTGTGAGTTTTATTTATTTATTTATTTTTCCTCCCTGTTATGTTGCCCTCTGTGCTTCCAAGGCTCACCACAGACTCAGCAGTGAGAGTATTTCCTGGTGTTTGGAAACTTCTCTCTTTTTAAGACTCCCTTCCCGGGACAGAGCTTTGTCCCTACCTCTTTTGCCTCTTTTTTTGTCTTTTATATTTTTTCCTACTTCCTTTCAAAGACAGTGGGCTGCTTTTTTGGGTGCCCGATGTCCTCTGCCAGCCTTCAGAAGTTGTTTTGTGGAATGTACTCAGCGTTTAAATGTTCTTTTGATGAATTAGTTGTGGAGAAACTGGTCTCCCCATCCTATTCCTCCACCATCTTAGGACTGCCTCCCTAGGGCAGATTGTTTACTGCTGAATCACCTGGGAAGCCTGGGCTACAGCATAAGTGGTTGCAGAGTCGGACATGACTGAGCATACACACACACACACACACACACACACACACACTGCCATTAATCCATGAATAGTGAGAGAGCATAAACCAATCCCTGATACTCAGTTGCACTCTAATAAAAGTTGGGAAAGTTTTTAAAGAGCTGGTGAGGGTGGACTCAGGCCATCTGATTTTTAATTGGCTTCACCCCTATTTCCCTATCTCTGTTTTAGGAAATAGTTCTATAACTTGGAGAACAAAAGTTAGGCTCCTACCTCCTGATAGAAACTGTGAAAGAGGGGTGCTATCTTCTTTGATGAATATAATTCAAAGAGGTGGCTCCTAGGTCCTTAAGAAAGTCCTGGCAAGAGACTTGCAAAAAAATATACATTTTAAAGAAACAGGGGAAGCATTTATAATTACACAGCCTGTAAAAGGAACGCTATAAGGAAAGGAAAGTCAGAGGTCTGGGGTCAGGAGGAAGCCTGTCTAATGTTTGGTCTAGCTGAGGGGAATGTTCAGGCCATCCTGGGTTAGGCTTCACTCGAGTGTCTGTCCCTCCTCCAGGAATGTAGCTTGTGTTCCAGCCCTTTTCCTTGTTGACTACTTGCCTTTCTTCCCATCTCCTCCCCCACCAAGTGAGACAGGAAGGCTGCAGGGGAAGAATGCACTTCCTAAATTCAGGAAAGTTCTTCCCTTGGAGAGTAAGCCTTTGCTATGGAGGAGAACGTAAGCGCTTCATAAAGGTCATGCCTCCTGCCTCTGCCTCCACAGCAGAGCCCTGAGGGAATCTCTCCTGAAACCTCCCTGTGAGACCTGTCGGGGTTCCTGTAGGTAAAGCGTAGAAATCTGGGGCTCTGTAAGCCTGTGGATCCAGAGACTTTTCAGTCTCCTGTTAGTTCATACAGAGCTTCCAGGAGCCTTTCAAAATTGCCATCTATGTGTTCTCACCATTTTGTGACTTTCTACAACTTCTTTTGAGGCAGTCTGGTCTTTGTGTCTGTATCTCTCCTCCCTCAATCTTGAGACACTCTCCTGGATTAACCCTTATCTTTTTATTATTAGCTCTTACATTTGTTTGTTTGTTTTGTTTATTAAAAATTCTCCCTTTTGATGTCTCTTTAATCTTCTCACAGTCAAGATTCCCTCTTTTGTCCTTTTCTTTCAGCATATATACTCTTTGAAAGCGTGCCCCCTCCCTGCTTCTAAAAAAATGCTTGTTGCTCAGTCATGTCTGACTCTTTGTGACCCTATAGACTGTAGCCCGCCAGGCTCATCTTCTAAGAACCATCTTAAATTAAAAAATGAAATCTAAATCTCCATTCCAAATTGCCATCTACTATTAATACCTATTCATCATCTCTATTTGATGTCTCACAAGCACTTATAAGTACAATGTCTTACAACAATTTATCCCCATCCTCTGTACTTCCTCCCTTGCACAAACTATAAATTTGGATAGCATCCTTGAATCTATCTTCCTTATTCATATGGTGTTGGTGGTTTTGTTAGGTAGTTAGAATAGGAAAAAGGAACCCAAAATGCAAGTGGCTAAAAGACAAAGAAGGAAAAGCCCATGAAAATAGAATAAAGGAAAGTCCGAGGACTGGAGTGAGGACCTCAGGTAAAACAAACAGCACCCCTGGCTAGCCCATTTTACATAGGGCAGGCCCAGGGGGAGGAGGGGCCTATTTTCTCTTCGCATCCTTTGGGTTGGCATTTCCTCAGCCTCCAGGATGTATTTTCCTTTACTTTTTAAATAAAACTGAGCTGTAACACAGAGCTGTAACACTGGTCCATCCAAGGGCTGTAATGCTGGTCCATCCGTTGCTTCAAATTTTTGTTGTGACAAGACAGAACTGAGGAAATCACACACTCCCATGACAGTTTAGCAGCTAAGTTGTGTCCAGCTCTTGCGACCCCATGGACTGTAGCCCTTAAGCCTCTTCTGTTTGTGGGATTTCCCAGGTAATAATTATGGAGCAGGTTACCATTTCCTAATCTAGGGGATTTTCCCAACTGAGGGATTGAATTCAGATCTTCTGCATTTGCAGGCAGATTCTTTACCACTTAGCCACCAGGGAAGCCCTCCTTACACACAGAGAAGCAGCTAATCATGTTCCTAACGCTTGTCAATTTTCCCACCATAATATCTGTCTGTTTGTACATTTTTTTCCAACACTATCATGCTTTTTTTCTTTTTTATATAAATCACTATCATCTTTCTTGTGATGTAGAATATAAGAGGTTATGAGTATGGGATCTGAAGAGACTAACTGGTTTTGAATCTTGGTTTTGCTTCTTACCTACTTACTAGGGATGCGACCTTGAGCAGGTTGCTTAATGTCTCTCTGTGATTTAGGTTCCTCTTTCGTAAAAGATGTAAAATAATGCTGCCTACCTCACTGAGTTTTTGGCAAGATTGAGTTAATGCAAGTAAAATATTTAGAATAGATTTTCCTGGTGGTGCTGATAGCAAAGAATCTGCCTTCAGTGCAGGAGACCTGGGTTCAATCCCTGAGTTGGGAAGATTCCCCTGGAGTAGGGAATGGCTACCCAGTGCAGTATTCTTACCTGGACAATTCCATGGACAGAGGAGCCCGGCAGGCTTCAGTCTGTGGTGGTCAAAAAAACTTGGACCTAACTGATTGACTAACAGTATCTAATACTAACTAGGCTCATATTAAGCATACAAAAAATATTAGTTATTACCCAAATCAGCTGATGACTACAATGACCTCCTCAGTGAGCTCTTTTATTTGCTCTCAGCAATGAGTCTAAGCCATTCTAACACTGCAGTAGAGTACAAATGCAGTTATGTCCTGCCTCACTCTTATTGAAATATTTCAATTGTCAATTGCTCTCTAATCCAAAATACAAGGTGTACAAGGACCCTCATGTTCTTGTTCCCTTTTCAGTCATATGTCTTGTTAATCTTTCTGATACTCAGAATCTGGAGTCATTCATTCCCACTAAGTAACTACTATGTTTTTGGTAACTACCAAGTGTAGAGGATGCAGTGACACTCTTCTACGCTCATTGAAATCCTGCTCTGTATGGAGAGCTGTATGGAGCTGTCCGTGTTGCCTGAGTTTCAGTTCTCCAAATTGATCACACTTTTTCTCAGTTCTAGATTTTGGAAAATACTGCTCTCTCTTCCTCTCCTTTACTTTTTGCTACTTGCTGGTATAGTTCCTGTTACAACTTGTGTTTGAGATTAGACTTGCTTTCTTTTAGGAAAGTCTTCTCTGACCACTAACATTCAGTTATTTTCCCTCATTAGGCTCCTGTGGTACATTGGAGTCAGTCCTGTAAATATTATTTTCAGTCACAGCCTTTAAGCTTCTGGAGCACCAAGACTGCATTCTCATTCATCTTTGCATCTCTAGTATCAAACACCAGGCCCATTATAAAGTGGACTTTTAATATACAACTGTTGAATGAATATCAGGGCATGCCCACTGGAGGGCCGTTGGGGCAAGGATACAGGTATGTGGGGAGCTGTGGACCCGCATGGGAAAGATCTTGCCCCAGCGTGAAGTTAAAGATAGTTTAATTTAAAGACAATACGATAGCAAGGGAAAGAAGCTCACTTTGAATACAAAGTGAAAGTGTTAGTCCCTCAGACATGTCCAACTCTTTGCGACCCTGTGAACTGTAGCCCATTAGGCGCCTCTGTCCATGGTGTTCTCCAGGCAAGAATGCTGGAGTAGTTAGCCAGTCCCTTCTCCAGGGATTGAATCCTGGTCTCCTGCATTACAGGCAGTTTTTATTACTGTCTGAGCCAGGGAAAATGGAATTAATTAAAAGTCATCTGACTCAGTACCATGAATCAAAGCTAAAGAGGGAGAGGGAAAGTGATGGTGGGCAGGGAGAGACAGAGAGTTGGAGAGAGAGAATGCTAAAGTAAGTGAGATGTTTACTGAAATTTCTGAGGAATCTTATGGCATAAGCACTCAACAGAATGGGTGATACGTGTTTAGTTAACAGTCAACACTTGGGCGGGGACGTAGACTATGCTGTTTTGCAGACATCGGCTCCCTGGCTATCTGCATTAGAAGCCTCAGCACAAACTCCAGGAGATATCATTAGCAATGTGACAGTGCCCCTGGTGTGCACTAGCTATGGAAATACTTTTTCTCACTTTGGCAGATACAGAAGACATCTGTGCAGCAGGCTGAGCCAGAAAGGAGGGAAATGGCAATGCTGTGGGATAACCACCATCTTCCTTGATGTATCCCAAAGGTATTTCTGGAAACATCTGGAAGGAATCTGTGCATGAAGAGCAAGAAGATGAAGAGCAGATGAGGGCAGAGCAAAATATATTTTTGTTTTTTACTGTTAATATAACTAATTTTATCTTCAATTAACTTTAATCTATGATTATATACACAATGTCAGGTCTTTTATACCTGTGTCTCTTATTTGATGCTTACATGGATTTTCCTTAAAAGAGTTAAAATCTCTTGTTTAGATCCCATATGTATACATATTGTTGTATGTAGTGTATTAGTCAATTTGTACAAGATCTTGCTGTGATAACAAACAAGCACAAAGCTCTTTGACTTACAGTAAAGAAAGCTTATTTCTGGTTTTGTTTTCTGGGTTATCTTTGACTTTGTTCTACATGTTTTCTTCATTCTAGGATCCAGACTGAAGAGTAAGCCTCTTTTGGGGGTTATTATTTTCACTGTCCTTGTGGCAGAGCAAAAGTAAAAGATGCAAACCTAGCAAAGACTCCTAAAATTTCAGCAACAAATTTCAGCCCTTAATAACTGACATTTCTGATATCTTAGGGAGGGACATCGCCAATCTTATGGCGATGTGTAGGGATGATTAATCTCTCTGCACTTTCAAGAAATAACTGATAACAGTAGTCCAATAATCTACATGCTTGCTTGTAGTTGTTGTTCTGTTGCTTAGTCTTGTCCAACTCTTTTGAGACCCCCTGGACTGTAGCCCGCAGTGCTCCTCTGTCCATGGGATTTCCCAGGTAAGAATACTGGAGTAGGTTGCTACTTCATTCTCCAGGGTATATTCCTGACCTGGGATTCAAACCCCATCTCCTGCATTGGCAGGCGGATTCTTTACTAATTGTAGGAAAAAGCCTTTTTTCATTTCCCAGGCATTATTTCCCCTTTATAAACATCTTAATTGAGTATATGTACTTTAGGTCTATTGTCATGTTTCATTTCCTATTCAACAAGACTGCTTCTCTACCTTATTTTAACAGTTGCTTAGATATAGCAGCAAAATGGTAACCATCATAGTCTTATATTAGGATACCGTGTCTTCAGTTTTTCTTGATGCTCTGAGAACTACATGGCCAAAAGCCTATTTTCAACTGATACTTAGTTTTTTAAAAGGCATAAGTTTTAGTCTTTTAAATACCATAGTAATCGTTTTTCTTATTATTGGAACTACTTTCTTTCATGTGAGATTATTGTGTATGTTTGAAACTGCTTCATAGTCTCTGACAATTTTTTGATCATCAGTACCAACTTTCAATTACTCTCATGCCCCCAATCAATCTATTCCCATTAAAGGCAGTCCAACATATTTTATAATTATTATCCTTCCATATCTTTGGCAATAAAATGCTCTCAATTTAACTTATTTAAAAAAAAGCCTCTTTACTTCCCTAAAATAAGGTACAAATGACAGCTGCAGAGAGTCTAGAGAATGATGAAGACTGGTAATTTTATACACAAGAAAAACCTGTCTTATACCATAAAGGTGCATTTCTCAATGCTTCCATGTTTATTTCTATACCTTTAACTAAAAAAATCACCAATATTTTGTAATCTTCTTTGCATAAATTGAGAATCCTATTTTATCTAAGTGAAAGGAAACTCCCATCAGAAGGGCTTATCCCTAAGAAATAAGGATATGTATTGACTCATATAAATGGAAGTCCTGAGGTAGCAGTGGTTCAGGATGAGCAGAATCAGCCCGTGATCATTTGACTTCTTCCTTCTCCTCGTTTTGTTTTATTCTCAGACTGATAGCAAAGGGAGCACAGGCTTCACATCCATACATGATAACAGCTGGGAGATGAAAGATATTGTCCTTTCTGAAAGTTCTTCCAGGAGAAAAAATAATTCTAGAAGGAACTTAATCAGAGGCTCTGGGGAAACCTTTTATTTCATTGGTACAAATCAGGCCACATGTCATTTTTTAACAAATCGCTGATAAGAGTGATGCAATTATCCTTAATATGATCATCATCTGAGGAGGTGAGCTAATGTCAACTGTCCTTTTGGTACCTATTTTCAGTAAGAAATGGGCTTCCTTGGTGGCTCAGATGGTAAAGTGTCTGCCTGCAGTGTGGGAGACCCAGGTTCGATCTCTGGTTTGGGAAGATCCCCTGGAGAAGGAAATGGCAACCCACTCCAGTACTCTTGCCTGGAAAATTTCATGGACTGAGGAACCTGGTAGGCTACAGTCCATGGGGTCGCAAAGAGTCAGACACGACTGAGCGACTTCACTTTCACTTCACTTTCTTTCAGTAAGAAGGTGTGAATACATAAACCAGAATTCACAAAGCAAGGAGAATGGAACACATACATGCTGGATAGGCGGCCAACAGTAGCAATATTCAATTCATCATTCTGTAAATGAGTTTACTTTTTCCTTTTGTCATTACATCTAAAATGATGAAAAAATTATCCATTTTTGTTATCAGATGCCAGAGAGAAAGAATTTTTTTCTGGTTAAAGTTTAAGTCATTTTTATGATTCCTTGAAGGATTTGTCTCCTGGCATACACTTCTCTTACATGATTCATAATTCTTGATAATTTCAACATCTATATAAATGATCCTTTAACTGTGTGGCTACTTACTGCCTTGATTTTCCTTTCATCAGTGACCTTGTCATATACTCTCTCTTGCCTCTCTCTCCCAGTGTTATCATTTAGATCTTGTTATTACCAAAACCTATAACCTGCTCTTAATCTTAATTTCAAACATTATTTTTTCTCTCCTGTTATAATAAACATTTTTTTTTTTTTTGGTGGAGGGGAGATCTGGCTCATTTCCTTTTCTATGCCAAATCCAGAAACCATAATGTTCACCAGGGCCTTTAAACAATTGATTCTACTACTTTATATGCTCATCAGTCTTATATCTTCACTACTTTCTTTAGTCCACTTAAATTTCCTCATAAATCATTATTGTCACTCTATCAAGTATGAGTTCAATGTTTCTTTTTTCATTTTGTTACACCTTTTTTTTCAAAGTACAACCCTAATTAAATTGAATTCTCCCTTTAATGTATGACTGAACCTATACAACTGAGCAAAGCTAGATGACCTGATTAATTAGGTAATTATTTTGTAACTTTACTTTTCTTCTTAAATGTCTAATCTCTTTTCCCCTTACTCACTCATGATCTTGCTTCCTATTTTACTGAGAATAAAGAAGTTATCAGAAAAGAATGTGATTGGAACCCAACACCAAGTTTACTCATATGGGCTCTGTCCATATACTGGGCCTCCTTTTTTTTTATTACTGTGAATGAACATTCTCCACTCCTTGAAAATATCAGCTTTTTCACTGATGCACTTACCCATGCCCTCTTACCTTCTGAACATCAATATTGTAGAACATCTTGCCTCTTGGATCTTCTTATTTTCTCCTGATAAGCATACAAACTATGCTATTTTCCCTCAACTTAAAAAAAAAAAAATCTTATATTGACCCTACTCACTCTACTGGCTTTATCCCATCTATCTCTGCTCCTCTTTGCAGAAAAACACTTCAAAGTATTTCTTACCATCCAACACTAAAGTCCATTCTCATTGCTCACCTTTCTTGACTATTGGCATCATTTAGCACAGTGTCCTTTACCTGTTTTCTCTCCTTGGCTTTAACATGCTCCTGGTTTCTTCTCACTGACGGTTCCTCCCTGTTGCTCTTGTTGGTTCTTCCATACCTCACTAACTTCTAAAATTTGGAATGCTCCAGAATTCAGGTTTCAAAGTTTCCTGTACTCTATAAATTCTCAGAACTCCAAATGTATATCTCAGGTTCAAATGAACTCCCCAGATTTTAGGCACATATAGCAAACTACCTGCTCAGCATCTGCATGTGGGTAAGATTAAGGTCAAGGTAGAGCCTTAGTGATGGAGAAGGTGATGGCACCCCACTCCAGTACTCTTGCCTGGAAAATCCCATGGATGGAGAAGGCTGGTAGGCTGCAGTCCATGGGGTCGCTGAGGGTCGGGCACGACTGAGTGACTTCACTTTCACTTTTCACTTTCATGCATTGGAGAAGGAAATGCCAACCCACTCCAGTGTTCTTGCCTGGAGAATCCCAGGGATGGGGGAGCCTGGTGGGCTGCCGTCTCTGGGGTCACACAGAGTCGGACACGACTGAAGCGACTTAGCAGCAACAGCAGCAGAGCCTTAGTGAATTGAGTTAAGGAATAAAATTAAGAACAATGATACATATCCAGAAAACTTGAGCAGGGCTTTAAAAAAAAAAAAAAAAGATCTCAATAAGCATTATGTGATATTCTCTGGAAACTAGAAAAACTAGCTGTGTTTTAAATCAGGGTAGTTTAGAGAAGAAATAGATAAACTGTACTGTTAAGGTGTATATCTGACACCTGGGCCTTAGAGAATTTTCTGAGACACTTTATCTACAGAGGGCATCTCAAAGCCTATCATATTAGATAGAATGTCACTCTTAATAGAGCCTGTAATGCCTACTCCCCATGGCTAATGGTGCGGGGAGTACAGATTGATTTATTAGGAGTAGTCCTGGTCTTTGGTAAAGAAACTGAAAGTCAGAGGGACTGAGGAAAAGTCTTTGGAACAATGAATGATTGGATAGTGAATATTTCACCTGGAGAGTCTCTCATGCTCAGTGCTTTGTGAGCTTATTAGAATAGATCAAAAAGTCTTTCATGAAGTATCCAGCTGTACTTGTGTGTTTAAACCAGCCTTGGCCTCCTTTTCTAGAAAACTGGAGTGCATCAAGGAAGAAGAAATGGGTGTACTGCACATGTGCAGGGCTAATTAAGACATCCAATCAGCTTTATTATCTGTGACTGCAGTGCTATTGAAAACTGCATCAGGACCTTTGTCCCAGCCCTTGACTGGGAGCTTATACTACCCAGGGTCCAGAGACTTGGGTGGGGATGGAGAGAGGAAGGGAAGGAGTCCAATGCTAGGAACTTTAGAGATAGATTTTGAATTGTGGTTGGAACACACCATTGAAATGTTAGTGGAAAGTTAAACCTTCAAGGTACAGATGCAACAGGGGTACAGAGATTAATAATAAGTGTATAGAGTCTGACACTCAGAATTATATATGCTTTCAAAAGTACAGGTAAACCACAAATGCCTCTTTTCTAAGGCAGAATGCCTAACGTCAGTCAAAAATTACTCGAGAATGCAGGTAGATGCTAAGACTTTTATGTCGAGTTTGTGAACACACATTGCTGAAAGTATCTGAACATATATCTCAAGACCTGAGGGACATTTGACCAGAGGGTCCAGGGAGAGCAGTGCGAATGATTACTTCCAATTAGTGCAAGTTGCTGCAATGTGTATTTACGAGGAAGAGAATTGCAGGCTCTATAAAAGCCCCTAAGGTTCTTCAACCTCTCACTGCTAGTTAAATTAAATTAGAGATAAGAAATGGGGAGGCAATTCTCTTAAGGAAATAAACCTATAAGAGTGGGGTTGTCTTGCAACTGAAGGCACAGCTCAGAAGAAGAGAGCTGACCCTGATGTCCACAGGGTTATGCTCTCTGAGTCTAAAAACAGAGAGCAGAGTCTCTGGGAAAGGGAGTGAGCAGGTCATCCACCTGTCAGGGAAGTTCCTCTAAAGACAACCATGGATCTCACCAGATACTGTGCTGATTGTGTATCTCCCACCTAACACAGCTGGCTAACGATTAGCACAAACATAGCAATTTCATCATCCACATGGGCCTTAGCACTTTGAGGTTCCAAATGGAATTTGAAGGTGAATTCAGAGAACATAAATGAGTTCCTAAATTCAGTAAAATAGAAAAGAGAAGGGTTCAAACAAGACTGGGGATGTTGAGAAAGAGTGCACCCATAAAGACAACCCTGACTTTGCATTTTCATTGATGTATAAAAATTGTCTGGGGACTTCCCTGACAGTCCAGTGATTAAGACTCTGTCCCTCCATTTTGGGGGGCCTGGGTTCATCCCTGGTTGGGGAACTAAGATCCCACATCCTATGCAGCAGGGTCAAAAAAATATAAAGTAAATGAAAATTATTGGAAATTGAAAGCTGGGCTGGAGTGAAGGGCATGTTTAGCACATAAAAGAAAACCATCTTAATAAAAGATCCCCTTGAAGACTATAGGACCCTTGGAGAAGGCTGCTGAAAGAGACAGTGGGTGTACACAGGGAACACACCTTTGTCCTGGGAGGGAAAGGAGAAGGTGAATGACCCAGGCTGCTGATGTGGCTTCTCTCCGGGGTGCTATGAAGCTTCCTAGGCAAGAACTAGGAGATATAAGCTGACACAGGGGAAGGGAGTAGAAGCAAAGGGAACAATCTGCCTGGGTTTTGAGATGCATCCCAAGGAAAGAGAGGAAAGCCTTTCATGCATTCAGGTGACTTGGGTGCCAGGGAGACATTCTTTAAACACAATTACACAAATTCACTGAGAGGCAAAGGAGAAGAATGGGGTAGACCTAGGAACCCTGGGTAATTGTTGTGATTCTCATCTGCCAGGGAAGAGAGGTCTTCTCTTTGAAAGGGATCGGCTCAAGGTACACCGTTAAAGGAATATGTAGCAATACAGTGAAATTTTTGTCACTTTTATTTTATTTTTTATTTTTTTTTAAAGAGAATCCTAGTAAGGTTTTGTTTGTTGTTGTTGTTGTTTGTTTATTTTTTTTAATTTTATTTTATTTTTAAACTTTACAAAATTGTATTAGTTTTGCCAAATGTCACTTTTATTTTTATAGCAGCACACATGAAAATTCTTGTATCAGTTTTGATACAAGAAAGTTGTATCAACAAAGTAAATCAACTTTGTTAACAACACAGTCTATCAGTCAGGTGTGGAATAGATGGCAAGTGCATGGCTCCCCACTCCAGCATTCTGGTCTGGAGGATCCATGGACAAAGGAACCTGGAGGGCTTCAGTCAATGGGGTTGCAGAGTCGGGCATGACTGAGCGACTCACACACATATGCTGGAGCTCAGTTTTCCTCTGAAGGGTGAGGAGCAGAGTGGAGCCCCCTTCTCCAGCAGCAAAGGCCAAGGGAAAGGTGTGATGTGGCGACTGGGGCTGGAAGAGGAGGCTGAGCATTCACAGCAGCTTTGTGGTTGTGATGGGTTATGAGCATCACACAAGCCAACCCATGTTCAAAAGTTGTTTCTACCATTAGAGCTTTCTATTGCTAGTATAGCTCAAGGATACACAGAGACATGGTGATAACTGGGTGATGAAACACCACATATAAATATTCAAACTGTTTTTGTATAAGTGAAAAATGATAGATAAGTAAAAGTGAGAGCTAAATGTAATAAAAATTATTAGGCATTTAGTGACTTACTAATTAACAACTGATTTCATAGCCTCATTGAAAGCAACATTTAGCAGTTAACGTTCTCATATTTCTGTAAAGAACAATCAATAAGCTAAATCCTACGTTTTTAGTGCATACATAGAGTACATTCTCACTTCTTAAGCCAAATATTCTTTCATCAAAGAAACAGAATTAAAGAACTGACTAAAATGAATTTAAAATTAATTTAAAATTTTGATATTTTGCTCATCAGTTTGATATTTTGCTCAATATAATTTTGTATTAACTCAGACTTTAAAATATACTGCACGGGGAGTTCCCTGGTGGTAAAATGGATAAGAATTCGCCTGCCAATGCAGGGGACATGGATTTGATCCCTGGTGTAAGAAGATTCTACATGCTGTGGAGCAACTAAGCCCATGTGCCCCAACTTCTGAGCCAGCACACTGAAGAGCATGCACTCTGCAGCTAGAGAAGCCACCGCAGTGAGCAACCCAGGCATTGCCAAGAAGAGCACCGCCTTCATGACCCAGGGCCACAAAATATTAAGTACATTAACAGTTAAAAAAAATAAAATATGCTTCACTGGATGTAATTTATCTTAATTTCTGAATTATTGGGGGACCCTCTTAAATGCCTAAGCGACTCTGTCTAATTTATCTTAATTTCTGAATTATTGGGGGCCCTCTTAAATGCCTAAGCAACTCTGTCTTCTCGTTCTAGTCCCGACTCTGGGCAGCAGCAACATTACCCCTTGGTGGTGGTTGCTGAGAGGAGCAGCAGTCGTAGGAGGTCTGCAGCATTGGTGCCTAGAGTTGGAGGAACTGTTTTACAATATTTTGGAAATTATCTTAACTTTTTGAGATAAACTCCTCCTTTAACTGTGACCAGTTCTAGTGAAAATTAGTACCCCTCCAAGGCAAGGCTTGATGTACATCTGAAAAAGATATGCCTTTCATGTACTGCTAAGTTGCACATTTCTTTGAAAGTGTCTCGGGAGACTCATTTAGCAAGTTTAGAAAGTTAACTCCTGGTCTGAGTGGGATAAATAATGGAGAAGACATATTGTGGACAAGTACACAATTGAAAAAAGCTCCTATTGGAGTGAGACAAATGGTGAAGGTTTCAGTTTTGCATAGGAGGAAAAAAGGAGGAAACCTTTGGGAATTCACACCTATTCCCTTTAAACCCCTGCTCCTTTCATCTTTTAGAATTAAGCTTCTTTTAACTCCACCACTCTAACTCAGCCAACACTTAGCTATTTTGACCATTTATTATATTTTTATACCCTCTCATTTTCCTCCACAGCTCCACGTATGTGTGCTCAGTTGTATCCTGCTCTTTGTGACCCCATGGACTATAGTCTGCCAGGCTCTCTGTCCATAGAATTTTCTGAAAATGCTGAATTTTCTAAGAACACTGAAGTGGGTTGTCATTTCCTTCTCCAGGGACACAGCACCATGTACAGAGACAGAAGTTCTGAGTCAACCACTGAAGCAGCAAGGAATTCGATCGGCTTTTCCGTCATTCCTCTGCCCCCTCCACCTAATCTGGTTGGTTTTGCATTAAGTCATTGTCCTGAATTTGAGATTCTAGAGCCACCTGTCTTCTGTGTAGCTCATTGCCCCATGCTTCTTTAGTTGCCAACGCAACAGTGGACCAACTGTGCCAAAGTTAAGCCCCGATGCTCAGTGGTTACTAAATGCAGCACCACTATGGTCCCAGTTACAAGTCCAGAGGACTGATGCTTTCCTTACCCTGAACAGATCAATTCTGCTTCACCAATTCCTGCCTCTAGGATCAAAGCATCAACATAAACTTAAGCCTCTCACTTAAGCCTTATACACTGCTTTTGATCTTGTTCTTATTGGTTTTTCCTGGGACTTGATCCTGCCTCATCTCTCAAGTATTGACAATTTCTCTGACATATGTCCAGATCTCTGGGAGTGACAACTGTCATATCTTTGTCTTTTTGGGCCCCTCAAATTGGGTTAATACCTGGCTTCCTGAGTTGATTGGTTAGCTTGGAACTTATTGCTAAGGGAATGAAACAGCTTGTGTTATGGCTGCTCAGACAAAAGTGCTTTTCTTACAGATCTAGAGAAGCAAATATAAAAATAAAGGAGCTTGTTGAATGAATGAAGAAGGTGAGTGATTCTGCATCAGTTGGCTTTCCTATGATTAACAGGATATAAGTAACAAATAAAAGTTAACTGAGCGATACATTTAGCTAACTTATTTTCAGAAAAATAATAGGTGGCTTTATAAATTCATAATATGCTTTGCCTGCAGGATTTGTAAACAGACTCTGGAGGCAATGCGAAAGAAAGAGATTGAAACCTTTTTTGACATGGCACCAAATTGCTATTAGGGTTTAGGTTTGTAAGCTGACAATCTAGAAGGACAATGCTTGTTTTTAGTACTACTATGTTAATTTAAAAAATATCTTCAGTGCCTTCCTATCACACTTCAGTGCTTTGTGTTAAAGGATCAAATTCAATAAAAGTTTGTGTTTACATTCTGAAAATGAAAAATGGGATGGAGATGATCAGGTCACTGATAGGTGCCAACATTTGCATTAGAAGCTTTCATTCTTAAATGTACTTACTGAGATTTTCAAAAAGCTATAAGAAACATATTTAGCTATGCAAATAATGAATCAACACTTTATTAGCCCAAATTATACAATTCAAATTACATTAAACCTCTAGTGCCCCTTGACTCTTCTCTTTCTCTGATACCCCATATTAATCTGTATTACTTTTTATTGCGATTGCCATATATCACAACAAACTTGGTAAACAACAAATTTGTTATCTTACAGTTCTGTAGGTTTGAAGTCTGACACTGGTCTCCCTGGCTGAGGATTTGTTAAGACTAGACAAGACTGCATTCCTTTCTGGAGGCTCTAAAGGAGAAAATGTTTCCTTGTTCTTTCCAGCTTCCTGAAACTGGCCCCTTACCTTGGCATGTGGCCCCTTCCTCTTTCCGTGTGTGTGCTGGTCTTCACTGAGGCGCAGGCTCCCGAGCTGTGGCTCACAGGCTTAGTTGCCCCTCAGCGTGTGGGAGCTTAGTTTTTGAGCCAGAAATCAAATCCTCCTCCCCACACTGGAAGGTTGCTTCTTAGCCATTGGACCACCAGGGAAGTCCCCTCTCCCTCTCTCCTTAAAGCCAGCAGCGTTGCATTCTCTGTGTTTCTTTCTTCAGTAATCACATCTTCCTCTGACTCACTCTTCTGTCCCCTCCTTCTTTAAGGGCATTTGTGACTGTACTGGGCTCCTGTGCATAGTCCAGGATCATTCCCTTATTTTAAGGTCACTTGTTAGCAACCTTAATCCCATCTGCAAGCTTAGCTCCTGTTGGTCACGTAACAACACTTTCACAGGTTATGGAGGTGAGACATGGGTGCTATCGTTCCACCTTTCAAATAGCAAATTGCTACCAACAGCAGGACTTATTTACTTTCCAAATACATCAGACGTCCACCACTTCCCACACCATCATTGCTACTGCCTGGCTTATTGCATCAGATTCCTAACTCTTCACTGCCTTATTCTTGTCCTCTCCTATTCTCCACACAGCAGCCTGGTTCATCTCTTAAAATAAGTCAGATTTACATCACTTTTGGACTTAATCCCCTACTCCTAGTGCTTCCCAACTCACTCAGAGTAACATCATGAGTCTTTTTAGAGTAGTTCAGGCCCTCCATAATCTGACTGAGTTACCTCCTTGACTTTATCTATGCCATTCTCTCCTTTACTCACCCTGCTTGATGTTGTGCCAATAGGGTCAAGCTTATTCCCTTTCAAGACCTTTGCACTTTCTATTCCCTTTACTTAGAATGTTTTTCTCCAGATGCCTGTAATGGTTCATTCCTTCAAAATATCATCTAATGAGAGTCTTTCATTGGATGTCCATATTTAAAATACCACTCTCGCCCAGCTCCAGTCTCTTTCTTGCTTTATTCTTTTCTCAGTACTTATCACCATCTGACTTGAAACATCCTGTCTGTCTCCTTTAAGCAGGATATAAGCTCAATGAGGACAGGGGGCACTATTCATTGCTGTATACTCAGCATTGGGAAGAGTGACTGGCAAAAACCACGTGTTCAGTAAGTATTTGTAGGATGAGTGGGTTATTGCAAGAAAGAAATCCATCATACAGAAACTTCTCTCTGTGATTCATCTTGAAGGTTTTTAAATAAGTTCTGATTAGATGTTTTCAGATATAGATATATTTGCTCTAGTATTTGCAGAAATTTTTTTTTATATTTCCGTTATTTTGTCCAGTCACCAAGGAACAAGTCTTGATCTTTTTATCTAGGCCATGGAAGCCATACTTCACATTCTTCTTTTATTGATGTAAAAAATGTTCAGTAATAACCATGAATTAATGTACAGAAATGGATTATTGTATTTGCATTACACTATAACTGAGTTGGTAAAGAATCTCCCTGCAATGCAGGAGACCTGGATTTGATTACTGGGTTTGGAAGATCCCCTGGAGAAGGAAATGGCAATCCACTCCAGTATTCTTGCCTGGAAAATCCCAAGGAAAGAGGAGCCTGGCGGGCTACTTGGGGTCTTAAGAGTCGAACACAACTTAGTGACTAAACCACCGCCACCACCATAGTCCGACTAATCATGACACTTTTACCATCATTGACCTGAATCACTGAGCTAAGCTAAGATCATTTTCTTGAATACAAAGGTATGTATTTTTTGTCTCTGGTATGAAATTATTTTAGCTGATCTAACTTCAGATCAATAATGGAAAATATGGACATATATGCAAATTGTCATTATAAATGAATGATTTAAAAAACTTCTCCCACAGTGAAAATAATAGATTTGAAGAAAAACTCAGGATTGGATTTTTAACTTTCTTTTAACACATCTAGTGTGCTAAACATTCTGGGAGCCTATTAATAAACTATAAGGCAGCTATACATTTTTTATACTAAAGGATGTCTTAAAGGCTATACCTTTATAGGTAATAAGCTACTTATAAAAAACACTTTCATGAAATTTTAATTTTTATTTGGAACAACAAAAGTTTTTTTGTCATTTTAGAAGGTCAGGTATGAGCAACTTTTAATAAAATAGTATTGTGTCTTGACATGGATAGCTGTTTAACTTGTAGTCAAGTTGAAAAAGGTAATTATCTGCTATAATTTAACCAAGGCTTCTCTATTCAGATGATTGCTTAAATGACTAAAGAGAAAAAAAATGTTCCAAAATAATGTCTCCCTAAAGAAAGACAATGTGGTGTGGTGACAGACCACCAAACTCAGTATGTAGTTTGCTAAACATCTCGGATGAGTGAGGTGAGAAAAATTATTTATATTCTTTGAACCTCAGCTTCTTTTTTTGTCAAATGAGGTAATTGGACCAAATAATCTCTAAATTTATTTCTATACCAAAAAGTTAACAATCTGGCTTATTTTTGTTACTATTTGACAAAAGACATATATTTATTCTTCATACCATGTATTTTTTCAGGCATCCCTACAAAAGATAATGATGAAAAAGAATGAATACTAATAAACACAATGTTGATAAAATCTCTAGACATTCAAGAAATAATTACTTTCATAAAATTTAATGAAATTATTCAAAAATTGAGAGAAGAACATATAAAATAATTTAAAATAAGCCCTCAGGGTTTATTGAAAAAATAATGCATTTTTCTGTTCATCTTTGTTTTTTAATTGAAGTATAGTTGATGTACAGTGTTATGCTAGTTTCAGGTGTACAGCACAATGATTTGCTATTTTTATATCACACCAAAGTTATATTATTGACTATATTCCCTGTGCTGTACCTTACATCTCTGTGACTCATTTATTTTATAATTGACAGTTTGTACATCTTAATCTTCTTCTTTTGTCCCTCTCCCTGACTCCTACCCTCTCTGGTGAGCAGTAGTTTATTCTCTGTATCTGTGTTTGTTTTGCTATATTTGTTTGCTTTGCTTCTTAAAGTCCACTAGTAAATGAAAATATGCAGTATTTATCAATCTTTGCTTGTTTTTTTTTTCCACTTAAGATAATACCTTCCAGCTCCATCCATGATGTCACATAGCAAAATTTCATTATTTTTAATGGCTAAGAAATATTCTATTGTATACATACACAATGTCTTTATCCATTAGTCTACCTATTTATCTATCTTTTGATATGAAATATCTAAAGGTTAGTAATTGTCATAGGGAAAATTTGGTTGCCTTAGTTTAGATTATTGCAAACAGTTTTGAAATTAACAACAGTGTACATTCTGTTTGTAGTCAAGGGGAGGGGAGGAGCCCTATTAAATAAAACCTGACAAGTAAAGGATGGTCTCTTTTCAGGAGTAACAAAGCTCCTGAGAGACTTCTCTTTCTTTATCTGCCCAGAGCCTTCAAATCACAGTGCTTTTGTTGGAATTTTATCAGGTTAATTAACATCTTGAATTTTTGTGATTACTATTACATACTGTCAGCATTGAATCAACCTGTATTTTGACAGAGGTGAATGTTCTAGTCTTGTGACTGAGCTAAACTTAACCATCAATAAAATTATAGAAGCTTGTGAAATGTCAGTTTTGAAGGAATCATATTAATCATAAAATATGATTTTATTTTACCAAAAAAAAAAAAAAGGTATAAGAACCCTTCTGGCCATCAATGTGATTGTGAGTTTTGACTCACAGTACCAGTTTTTATGTTATTCAGACATAGTCTTTCCCCTTCTGTTAGAATTCATAGAATATTCCAGAGATATTCTGCAGAGATGGTTTTCTGTTTCTCATTGCAATGTTCTATCATGGTGGCATAAAGCCACACACAGGGAAGTACTCTGAGTTGTTCTTTTATAGAAAAGAGGAAGCCAATTACAAAATGTATTAAATATCAGTGTTGGTAAGAGCTCTATTTGTTAGTCATAGTAACATGGATAATTAAAAAGAAATTACCTGAAGAGGAAATAATACTCTTAAGAAAGAACTATAAAGCTCTGGGCCACTAATAATTTCTTAAGTAAATCTGAAACACAGAACAATCCTGTGACATTTTTATTAAGGACAGTTTGCCTGTCACTACAGTTTATGCTATCAAACTTACCAGTAATTCCACAGTAGAGTATATGTTACAAAAACAAAAACAAAAACAAAAACAAAAAAAACTTCTCCAGAATTCTTCAGAGTACTAAATAAATGTGTATAATACAGTTTTAGGTAATGGGAAAAACTTATAAGTTTCACAGAAATATAATATAGATCTCTATTCTTTTCAGAAATTAGAATGCTTATTTCAATTTGTATATTGTTAGTGCTCTCTATTCACGTTTGTATTGCATCACTCTGCTTTTTGATTTGAGAGGGGCAGTAAACAGTTTTTCCTGTAAGTTTACCTTGCTGTTATCATCATAGGTGGAGGGAGTTACTATAAAATGTATCTCACTATTTATTCCCATCCAAAGCTCTGCTCCTTCTCAGCTAATCCTATATCTATTCCAAATGCTCTTTTCTACTTAATCTGATGATGCTGCCTTAGTCTTTGATACATAAATTCCAGACACAGAACTCGGAAGAATATACTCAGTGGTATCTGCATACTAAAATAAATGATGCCCCATGAGCTTGAGAATGATCTTGAACTCATGTCCTAGCTCTCCCTCATTTTAGCTAGTGAAGCTGTTTCCTGTGACTAAAATCAGCATCAATGTCACTCCAGTCTGTTACTTGTTCCTCGAATTCCATGAGAGAGGCCATGTACCATCCAGCAATACTCTTATCATTTTCCCCTCCAGTCCCTTGCCTTCACATACAGCTGCTCTTCTCAAGCTGTTTCCTCAATGATACTTCCGTGCCCACCTGCATAAAAAGATCGTCTTTGAGCCCTTACATTTAAGCAATTTATATTGCCCCCCACGCCCTGCTTCCTCCTGAGTTCTTACAACAAATACCCTCCAGCAGCTGACACTGAGTAATATCCTTCAAGGGTTGGAAGATCAGAAAATTGAAACACACTGAAAACATCAAACTCTTCTTAATAATGACCTTATGACTATGTATTATAAAGGTTAAATGAGATAATAGCTTTGAAAATACCTGGTCAATACTTAAGGTGTTTATAATGGGTGTCCAGTTCCTGCTGCTGTAAGAGAATGCCATAGACTGGATGGCTTATGTATAAGAGACACTGTTTCTTATAGTTCTGGAGGCTGAAAGGTTCACGATCAAGGTGCCAAAAGATTTAGTATTTAGTGAAATTTACTTCCAGGTTTACAGACAGTTGCCTTCTTGTTGAGGTCCTTTAATGGACTGGAACCTGGTGGTCTGGGGTCAACGATAAGAAAGTAAAGGAGAGAAAGAGGTGGATATTCCTTGGTTTACACAGAAAGCCAATAAAACCCCTGGCATGGGGCTTGCTCTGTTTACGAAGGCCTCAGGCGCCCTCTTGATGGGGTGAAGGTGCAGAGCGCCTTCTTGAGAGGGTCTTAGAAGCCTGGGCAGGAAAGTGAACTCAGAGGGCCTCTGCGCTCCAAAGAAATAGCCTGAGAGAGAGAGAGAAAGAGAAAGAAAGACACGGGGACCAGAGCTCTGGTGGAGCAAAGGTGTTTTAATCAACATGGTGTGGGCATATATACTGTCTTACAAGGTATTTATTCTCAACAAAGATAAAGATTAAAATTCCAGACTTACAAAACATAGGCAATCCATATTAAAGAGAGAGAGAGTTGTAGACAATTACTTTTACAGTATGGTTCACAAGAAGGAAGAGGGTACTTATCACCGTATAGAAAAACTAATGAAGGAAATGCCTGGATTCCTCAGCCCCCGGGGGAGGCTTGGCTCTCCTCTTAATTCCTGAGTATTCAGGAATTAATAAGGAACAGAGAATTCCTGACAGATGCAAAACAGCACACAGGAAGCCTCCTGTTAAATGCTTCTTGACACCTTTTCATTTATATCCTTATAGGGCTTTTTTTTTTTTTTTGGCACATGTATACACACACACACACACACACACACACACACACATGTATGGTGGGAGGGACAGAGAGAGAGACACTTTCTCTTCTTATAAGGATATTTATCCTATCCTGAGAGGTCTCCCCTTATGATCTTATCTAGCTCTAATCAGCTCTCAAAGGCCCTTATCTCCACATACTATTAAGTTGGGGTGGAGGGTTTTAATATGTGAATTTGGGGGGTAATGCAAGCATCCAGACTAAAACAGAGCAACTATTTTTATGAAACTAAGTTCATTGTATGTGTTGACTCAACTCTTCGAATAGGTTAGGTCAATCTTCCTTGCTCATCCCTGTCAGCCAGATAGCAGAGTTTTCCCAAGCATGCCAGTATGTTAAAACAGATGTAGAAAATTGCAATCAAATATAAAACTGTAAACTTCACTTTTTTGTCTAATGCAAAGACTGAATTCAGACAGATTAACAACAGGTAAGAAGGTCTGCTTCACCATTCTTCTTGATACACCTCTTTTCCACCTGTTTTTCTCCTCTGGCATCTAGTTTGTATACTGAATTTGATTAATTATGGACATATAACAACTTTGTAGAGCACAGACTGAATTAGAAGATTTCAGATTGCATCTTATGCAAGAAGGATAAGCTTTATTTTGTGAAATTTTAATTCTCTTCCTCTCTACACAGGACTGTGTGTGTGTGTGTGCACATGTCTATGTGGAATTGCCATGTAAAGCATATTTCATACCATAGGTTATGATCAAAAAGATTTTCTTGTTATTGGACCATTGATGCTACCAATTAATACCTTTTGTTCTTGAAACTTCAACGTTGTTTTCTCCTGGGGTGCCTCTGGTCTCTTCAGAGATGTCTCATAGAACACTGCTCAATTTGTTCTTTGAATGACATACTCTCTTGTCAACCTCTTACCCATCCTGGCTCCTGCCTTCCAAGGGTGTACCTCTTCAACATAACAGGTAGCCCTCTCCAGTGTTTTTTTTTCCCCCCAGTTGCACTAGGTGGATTAGACATAGTTACTGTTGCCCAGCCAGCAGGGAAAGGCAGGCTGCTCCCACTGCAGTCCTTTTCATCCAGTCTCCCACCCCAGACTTCTCTGGATGAAAGCCAAGTTCTAATCACTTTGGTGTCAAAACTTCAAAGATTCAAGTTAGACTCCTGGAAGAATTCTGTCATACTCTGTCCCAGCACTGGAGAGTTTATGAGGTTCAAGAACTCAGTAATTTTCCGGTTGGAAAGTGACATCTCAATGTCTCCTGCTGATTGTCAAACTTTACCTCTTTGATGGTTCTTATGGGTACCTACTGATTTGGCTGCTGAGCTGGGATGCATTTGAGGAAAGAGAAATCCCATAGCTGTTATTAAAACTAATAAGTTCCTTCAAAGGATCCTCTGAGTCTATTTCTGTTCAGAAAATGTTTTAGGAACTCTTGCATAGACTGAAGGTAGATTGGCTGGAATCATAAGATTAGATTTGGCTACCTGTTTTCAGGTTCTGTGGAGATTTATCTAGTGCCTCTGAGAAGATAATGAAGGAGTTATCTATTATAAATGGTTTTCAATTTTGGGGCCTTAGTAAAACTATGAGACAATAAGAAAAGTATCCTTCATAATTTTAATGAATTTAACATTATACTTTTGAATTACTGTCTTTTCGCTGAATCTTCTTCCTAGGACTCCTCTACTGTGTTGATGACAAAGCACTGGTAGTGCCAGTGGTAAAGAATCTGCCTGGCAGTGAAGGAGACATAAGAGACATGGGTTTGATTCCTAGGTTGGGAAGATCTCCTGGAGGAGGGCATGGCAACCCACTCTAGTATTCTTGCTTGGAGAATCCCATGAACAGAGGAGCCTGGTCGGTTATGGCCCATAGGGTTGCAAAGAGTTGGACACAACTGAAGCCACTTAGCACGTATGCACACATTTGTGTGTGTGTGTGTGTGTGTGTGTGTGTGTGTGTGTGTGTATTCCCCCAGCTCCCTTTAAATAATAGGAAAATATATCCTATATCCATAGTGACTCTTTTTTTTTTTTTGGTGGGTAACATAGTGGTTACTATTTATTGGAAATAATGAAAAATTTCACACAGATACAATGAGAAAGAAGCTGAACATTATGGATTCTTAACTAACCTTGGTGTTTTTCTATCCATGAAATTAACTTGGAGTGCTTCCGTCTATGGGGTCGCACAGAGTCGGACACGACTGAAGTGACTTAGCAGCAGCAGCAGCAGCATAAGTAAAACACATTGGTTTACTAATGACAGGTATTCAGAAAAACCAGAGCATTAACTGATGTCAAAAACAAAATAAGGGACCCTGCAAAAGAAGTCTGAAGATTGCATTTTGCAAATTGCCTGAGTAATCAAATGCAGTAGAACATTTATACTTCATAGAAATACAATGGTTGAGGAAATGAGCAGATTACTTGGAAAGATATGCTTTGCTCAGATAACTGTTACATTATTAACAGAGTGAGAATTTAGGATTTCCTTATAAATGTTTTCCAAAGAGATTTCAAATTTATCAAATTTATTTCACTAAATAAAAATCTCATTAATTGAATTTAGCTGATATCACATTTTTTTTTAATTCTCAGAAAAAACCTGTATGGAGAATTCTGTGACATTTAGCTTTATTAAGTGCAAAGTTAAAATGATTATACAATGATAATTGTACAATGAATATACAATGATCATGCAATATAATGATTATACAATGATTATAAAATGAAGATTTTCAAACTCATCCATATGTATGTATGTATATATATATATATATATATATATACATGAAACATTTGGAGAAAAGAATTGTGCCACAGAGTCTTAAGCAATTTCTTGGTAAAGATGATAATATGTGTCAGAATAATGTGCCAAAGATTTTCTGACTAAAAATAGAGAAATGAACTTATTACAGTAAGGATAACAATGTTTTTGTACATTTTCTATTCCTCTCTAGCCCTCACTCCTTATAATCATTTTCTCTACCTCACCTAGTCTGATCTCAGTATTTAAATGTTTATCTGTATTATGCTATTGTGCACTTGTGTTTAAGGGCAAACATCCTCTTAAAACTCACTTCCAATGCAGAGGTGGTTTATTATGACCTAGTAGAATTCTTAAGAGGGTATGGGGAGGATTAACCTAAATGTGAGCACTTAATTTACATTGTTGTCAATGAGTGCATTTTTTAGGATTTTTCTTTAAAACATGAACTTAATAAAGTATATCTGTAAATCAGTTTCCTGAAGTGAGTGAGAATGTAAGATTTTTTATAAAAACAGGACTTGTGAGTGGTTACTGCTGGGCAATGCCTCCACAGTGGTGCCCTGATGACCTGCACATGTTTGTATGACCTTGTATTCAAATGAATGCTTGACCCTCAGCTAATCCAAGCTTGACAGATTCCTTGTGATTCTCCCAGGTTAAGAGAGCATGGGAGGCTGAAAGGAGCTAATCCGTGGCCATCTCCCTCTGACTCTGTCTTCCTCCTGGGAAGTTGTTATGAGACAGTTTCTCGTCCTCTCCCTGTTTCTGCTGGGGTGTGGCACCCTGGGAACAGAGCAGCAGGATGTAGGAATAGTGAATAGTATCAGTAACTTAGAATTGGCTCTTTAACAAGGGGTATTGCACAAGGTACACTGCAGTCATTCTGGCCCTTTTCATTCCGGGGTTCTGTGTTTGCTGTTTTGCTATATGGTACAAAAATCCTGGGGAGCTGGAACGTTTGGCTTATCCTCCTTTTCACTGTCCATGTAAGTAGCAAACTGAATCAAAAACTGGCTCCTTGAATCTTTACCTGTCAAATCAGTCAGACTTTCACCTTGGCCTTGATTTGCCTTATGTGTGCTTGAGAGTTATGCCTCTTCCCCACTCTTCACTGATATGGAAATATCAGTCTGCAATAAAAGAGACAAAACAGACAGAGAGATCATGAGTCCAGACAGCTGCACGCCAGACATTACTGTGTCTTATTTGTTCAACTCTTCCTGGACTCAACACATGATTAGTGTTGGATTTCTGTTTCTCAAAGTCAAATAAGTCTTGACTGATGGACATGAGATTCTCTCTTCAACTCTAGTATCCTGATACCAACAATTCTCAAAATGGTTTGGTTTAATGATATTAGATTATGAGTTTACATTCTGTTCCATCAGACTGCTCTGTGACTCCATTTTCCCCATTCCTACCACAGAACATGTGCCATTTTAGGCAAGGAGGGGATGTTATGTGCCTGTCACATCTATTTCTGGGGAATTGTTGTGGACAGTAATTAATCTATTACTTTTAGGTCTGATCTCAGATGTTACTTCCAGCAGGATGTGGAGTCCTGGCTTCCAATTCAGAACAAATGAATCAGTTCACTGGGAATGGTGAAAGACAAATGCAAATGAAAAATACAAGCCTTAATTCTCCCCTGTGCAAAAAAGGGAAGAGATTGCCTTCAACTGTCTTTTCTTAAAGCATTTACTTTAGAAAACTGGTAAGTTTTTGCTTCCTTTCTTAGAAATATATGTAAACTTTAAATAGCTAAATAAGACTTTTATGAGTCTGACAGCCCAGGAACTGGTCTTTCTCCAGGGCCTGGAACCATCTCTTTGAAACGTGAACATCCAGGGAGATAGATTCTTTCAGTCTCATGGGGAGGATAAAACACAACTTCCATGGACTCCGTGTTCAAAAGTGCAAAATCACCTCCTGTTATAAAGACAGGAGAATTTCTTTCTTTTCTTTCTTTTTTTTTTTTTATAAAGCAGATATTCATCCCAACTACCAGGTAAATTAGGATACCTATGTGTGACAAATGGTGCTACCAAAGTCCTCTTGCAGACTAGTTTCTTATCTTAACATGTATGTAAAAAGTTATATCTGCTCACTATATAAATGGGTGATACCTCTTTCTGTCTTTGCAATCTCTTCAAGGATTATATGAGATGAGTATTATACTCTGGTTTAAAGCTTATTTAATAACAAACTTGTTTTCGTTCTCTACCATGTTTGTAGAGAGAGACTTGGAGAGAGAGTTAGAAGAGGATTTTGTTTTTTACCTATATTTTTCCAACAATGCTGTCTAAACAGTTAATTTTACAGGTATGTTTTTATGTATCCCTGATTAAAAACAATGCTCATGTGCCTCACACAGGAATGGATGAGTTTCCGTAACTTCTAGGACCTGGCAGCAATAACCCTAGAGTGTATATATTTTTGGCTCTAGATTAGATGAGAAAACTCAGAGAATGTATTCACGTAATTAATGAAGGCTGCTGTGTCCAACCTGCCCCCTAAAGCTAGTAGTCTACACATTAATCATAAGAGTTTATTTCTTTCAGTTTCTTTAAATCTGAAGTGTATCATGAGTCTGTCCAGAGCAGATTTTTTTCCAAGAAGAAACTCTGAGATGTAAGCTTCTGTCATAGTGAGGCTGGGCCTGTCCAGTCTGCATTTTCTGAGAAGAGAGAGGAAGCTGACTTGCCCTTGGAAATTGGAAAAGATGCATCTGATGTATGCTCATGATTTATTGGCATCTTGACTCTAAGCTAACTGCAAAAGTGGTTGGTAAAGAAAATCTGTGTAGCCAGGATGAGGAAGTGGCATTTGTGAGGGTATAACTTGTTTTTACCACCCCAAGGAAGCAAGAATATTCATTTGGAACCTCTAGTAAGGCAATAGGCATGCTTTAATATTCCTGAGAACAGAACTCAGTACAGAATTGTGTAGGAAAGACTCAAGGGGTAAAAACAAACTATTTGTCAACGATGAAAAGAATGATGCCATTTTTGTAGAGATTCTGTCAGCTGTTAGATTTACTATTTCCCTGACTTGCTCATTTTCTAAGCTTGGGTGAAGCCCATGAAAGCAGCAATGAACTACGGTTCTGAGTGAGTAATCTTGCCAGTAGCAAATAATCTCCTTTATCTAGGAAAATAACATTCTCTATGTTGCTGTATATGTCACTCTGCAATTTTGTCAGTACTATGTAAACATGACTCCTGAGTACATTATGGGAATATGAGAGAGGCAGGGTTAGGTAACAGACTGGGTCAAGGTGTTATTTTAGACTAGAGAGAGAGAAAGATCGCACACCAGCTGTATTCTCCCTGAGGGGAATAGAGAAAGACTGTATTTCTTTACCAAGTTTTCTAGTGTCAATCAACCTGAGCCCATACTTCCCCCAGTAATTGTAGATTTGCTTTGATTCTGAAAATAAAAGGCATCTATTAGGACATCTGAGGCAAATTCTTAATGATCATCATTGTGAGCCTTGGTGACATGGCCTTAAAACAGCTGGTGGCGAAACTCCTACCTCATCTTGTTCTGAGTCACTGGTGCTAATTATACAGAACTTGAAATCAAGTTCTGGAAAGCTTAGTATGGGAATCAGGAACAGAAAGTGGATAACTAATAAAAATAACAGATTAGAGAATATGTATTTCCTTCTTCTATGAGCTTAATTTAATCCATTTTACCTCAAAACTGTTGTCAAGGAACAGTTTGACATTTTGAAATGAAGGCTATGGTGTTTCAAATGGGTGAATGGATAAATGTAATGGATTGCACTGATCACAGTGGTCTTTCAATAATATCAGATAAAGAGATGTTAATTGCTTAATATTAACTTTTTCCTTATTTCAAAATAATGCAGTTTCATTGTAAAAACTTAACAAATACAGTTAAACAAAAGTAATGTAATCATTATCCATAATTTCATTCCAGATATAGCCAGTTTTTTGTTAAGATATAATTGATTCTGAAAATATAGAAATATGTAAGTTTAAGATATACAATGTGTTAATTTGATATATTTATATGTTATGATATGATTACCATGTTGCATTAGTGAACACCTCTATTATGTCACATAATTATCATTTCTCTTTTGTAGTGAGAACAAGTAAGATCTAGTCTCTTAGCAAATTTGAAGTTTATAATACGATATGTTGACTGTGATGCTGTGCTGTGTATTACATATCCAGAACTTATTTATTAGTTGCAAGTTTGTACCCTGAAAAGCATCTTCACTCTTCTCCCATCCCTGAGTAAGCATCATTCTACTTTCTGTTTCTATAAGTTCGGCTGTTTTGGAAGCCACATGTAAATGACATCATATGGTATTTGTCTTTCTCCAACTTATCTCACTTAGTGCAATGCCCTCAAGATCCATTCATGTTGTTGCCAATGACAGGATCCTTCTCTGATGGAGACTTATGTTGTTTCCATATCTTGACTATGTGCTTATACATAGGAGTGCAAATATCTTTTTGATATCCTCTTTTCATTTCTTTGGTGGCTCAGAGGATAAAGTGTCTGCCTGCAATGCAGGAGACCTGGGTTCGATTCCTGGGTTGGGAAGATCCCCTGGAGAAGGAAATGGCAACCCACGCCAGTATTCTTGCCTGGAGAATCCCATGGACAGAGGAGCCTGGCAGGCTACAGTCCATGGGGTCGCAAAGAGTCAGACAAGATTGAGCGACTTCACTTTCATTTTCACTTTTCTTTTGGTTTTGTTGTTGTTCAGTCACTAAGTCATCTCCAACTCTTTTTGACTCCATGGACTGCAGCACATCAGTTTCCCTGTCCATCACCATCTTCCACAGTTTGCCCAAACTCATGTCCATTGAGTTGGTGATACCATCCAACTATCTCATCCTCTGTGGTCCCCTTCTACTCCTGCCCTCAATGTTTCCCTGCATCAGGGTCTTTTCCAGTGATTTAGCTCTTCGTATCAGGTGGCCAAAGTATTGGAGTTTCAGCTTCAACATCAGTCCTTCCAATGAACATCCAGGACTGATCTCCTCTGGAGATCAGAATGGACTGGTTGGATCTCCTTGCAGTCCAAGGGACTCTCAAGAGTCTTCTCCAACACCACAGTTCAAAAGCATCAATTCTTTGGTGCTCAGCTTTCTTTATAGTCCAACTCTCACATCCTTACATGACCACTGGAAAAACCATAGCCTTGACTAACAGACCTTTGTTGACAAAATAATGTCTCTGTTTTAATATGTTGTCTAGGTTGGTCATAACTTTCTCTCCAAAGAGTAAGTGTCTTTTAATTTCATGGCTGCAATCACCATCTGCAGTGATTTTGGAGCCCCCCAAAATAAAGTCTGACACTGTTTCCACTGTTTCCCCATCTATTTCCCATGAAGTGATGGGACCAGATGCCATGATCTTAGTTTTCTGAATGTTGAGCTTTAAGCCAACTTTTTCACTCTCCTCTTTCCCTTTCATCAAGAAGCTCTTTAGTTCTTCTTCACTTTCTGCCATAAGGGTGGTGTCATCTGCATATCTGAGATTATTGATATTTCTCCTGGCAATCTTGATTCCAGCTTATGTTTCTTCCAGTTCAGCGTTTCTCATGATGTACTCTGCATATAAGTTAAATAAGCAGGGTGACAATATACAGCCTTGACTTACTCCTTTTCCTATTCGGAACCAGTGTGTTGTTCCATGTCCAGTTCTTTTTTTTTTTTTCCATGTCCAGTTCTAACTGTTGCTTCCTGACCTGCATACAGGTTTCTCAAGAGGTAGGTTAGGTGGTCTGATATTCCTATCTCTTTCAGAATTTTCCACAGTTTATTGTTCAAATATAATAATTTTTTTTGAAGAACCTCCACATTATTTTTCATAGTGACTGAAACAATTTACATTCCACCAACAATACACAAGCGTTCCTTTCTCTCCACATCCTCACCAATATGTGTTATCTCTAGTCTTCTAGTCTTCTAGCCATTCTATCAAGTGTGAGGTGATATCTCTTTGTAGTTTTGACTTTCATTTTCCTGATGATAAGTGATGTTGAGATCTTTTCATGTAACTGTTAGCCATTTGGATGCCTTCTTTGGAAAAAAGTCTACTCAGTTCCGTTTCCCATTTTTAAATTAGATTTTTTTTTTAAAATTTGTCGTTGAGTTAATGAGCTTTTTATACAGTTTGGATATTAACCCCTTATATAACAAAGCGTTTGCAAATATTTTCTCCCTTTCAGTAGGTTTCCTTTTCATTTTGTTAACATAATATATTTTTAAACAGTATAGAGGTTTTGTGCTTGATATAATCCCACTTAAGGGCTTTCTTGGTGGGTCAGCCATAGAGGATCCACCTGCCAAGACAGGAGATGCAGGCTCTATCCCTAAGTTGGGAAGATCTCCTAGAGATGGAAATGACACCCACTCTAGTATTCTTAGGGCTTCCTTGGTAGCTCAGAGGTTAAAGCGTCTCCCTGCAATGTGGGAGACCTGGGATCGATCCCTGGGTTGGGAAGATTCCCCTGGAGAAGGAAATGGCAACCCACTCCAGTATTCTTGCCTGGAGAGTCCCATGGATGGAGGAGCCTGGTGCGCTACAGTCCACGGGGTCACAAAGAGTTGGACACGACTGAGTGACTTCACTTTCACTTTCTAGTATTCTTGCTTGGGAAATCCCATGGACAGAGGAGCCTGGCAGGCCACAGTCCATGGGGCCCAAAAGAGTCAGACGACTTAGCAACAACAACAAATCCCACCTAAAGCAGTGTGTCTATTCTCATATATATTTTTTAAACTTGTATGTCTCTTTCAATGAAAGTTTATTATACTACACATTCTGATTTTTGAAACATAATTTTAAACTTAAAATATTTTTGAAAATTTTTCTTTAGTTAATCTTCTATGATCTCTTTAACAATTTAATTCGGTGTTGACCATCTGGTGATGTCCACGTATAGAGTCTTCTCTTGTGTTGCTGGAAGAGGGTGTTTGCTATAACCAGTGCATTTTCTTGGCAAAACTTTATTAGTCTTTGCCCTGCTTCATTCCGTATTCCAAGGCCAAGTTTGCCTGTTACTCCAGGTGTTTCTTGACTTCTTACTTTTGCATTCCAGTCCCCTATAATGAAAAAGGACATCTTTTTTGGGTGTTAGTTCTAAAAGGTTCTGTAGGTCTTCATAGAACCATTCAACTTCAGCTTCTTCAGGGTTATTGGTTTTATTGGTTGGGGCATAGACTTGGATCACTATGGTATTGAATGGTTTGCCTTGGAAATGAACAGAGATCATTCTTTCATTTTTGAGATTGCATCCAAGTACTGCATTATGGACTCTTTTGTTGACCATGATAGCTACTCCATTTCTTCTAAGGGATTCCTGTCCACAGTAGTAGATATAATGGTCATCTGAGTTAAATTCACCCATTCCAGTCCATTTTAGTTCACTGACTCCTAGAATGTCGATGTTCACTCTTGCCATCTCTCATTTGACCACTTCCAATTTGCCTTCATTTATGCACCTGACATTCCTAGGTTCCTATGCAATATTGCTCTTTACAGCATCGGACCTTGCTTCTATAACCAGTCACATCCACAACTGAGTATTGTTTTTGCTTTGGCTCCATCCCTTCATTCTTTCTGGAGTTATTTCTCCACTAATCTCCACTAGCATATTGGGCACGTACTGACCTGGGGAGTTCCTCTTTCAGTATCCTATCATTTTGCCTTTTCATACTGTTCATGGGGTTCTCAAGGCAAGAATACTGAAGTGGTTTGCCATTCCCTTCTCCAGTGGACCACATTCTGTCAGACCTCTCCACCATGACACGCCCATCTTGGGTGGCCCCACACGGCATGGCTTAGTTTCATTGAGTTAGACAAGGCTGTGGTCCTAGTGTGATCAGATTGACTAGTTTTCTGTGATTAGGGTTTCAGTTTGTCTGCCCTTTGATGTCCTCTTGCAACACCTACTGTCTTACTTGGCTTTCTCTTACCTTAGACGTGGGGTATCTCTTCACGACTGCTCCAGCAAAGCACAGCCGCTGTTCTTTACCTAGGATGAGGGGTATCTCCTCACCACCGCCCCTCCTGACCTTAAATGTGGAATAGCTTCTCTAGGCCCTCATGTGCCTGCACAGCCACCGCTACTTGGATGTGGGGTTGCTCCTCCTGGCCGCTTCCCCTGGCCTCTGTTCATTACAACTAGACATTTGTGGTCCACACCCCTCTGCTCCACTCACTGGATGCTGATCGATGGGGACCCAGGAGCCCATGAAATGAGCATTCCCAGACTGATTATATTCTTTGCAGCCAAAGATGGAGAAACTCTATACAGTCAACAAAAACAAGACCAGGAGCTGACTGTGTCTCAGATCATGAACTGCTTATTGCCAAATTCAGACTTAAATTGAAGAAAGTAGGGAAAACCACTGGACCATTCAGGTATGACCTAAATCAAATCCCTTATGATTATACAGTGGAAGTGACAAATAGATTTAAGGGCCTAGATCTGATAAATAGAGTCCCTGATGAACTATGGACTGAGGTTCGTGACACTGTACAGGAGACAGGGATCAAGACCATCCCCATGGAAAATAAATGCAAAAAAGCAAAATGGCTGTCTGGGGAGGCCTTACAAATAGCTGTGAAAAGAAGAGAAGCGAAAAGCAAAGGAGAAAAGGAAAGATATAAGCATCTGAATGCAGAGTTCCAAGAATAGCAAGAAGAGATAAGAAAGTCTTCTTCAGCGATCAATGCAAAGAAATAGAGGAAAACAACAGAATGGGAAAGACTAAAGATCTCTTCAAGAAAATTAGAGATACCAAGGGAACATTTCATGCAAAGATGGGCTCAATAAAGGACAGAAATTGTATGGACCTAACAGAAGCAGAAGATATTAAGAAAAGGTGGCAAGAATACACAGAAGAACTGTACAAAAAAGATCTTCATGACCCAGATAATCATGATGGTGTGATCACTCACCTGGAGCCAGATATCCTGGAATGTGAAGTCAAGTAGGCCTTAGAAAGCATCACTATGAACAAAACTAGTGGAGGTGATGGAATTCTAGTTGAGCTGTTTCAAATCCTGAAAGATGATGCTGTGAAAGTGCTGCACTCAACATGCCAGCAAATTTGGAAAACTCAGCAGTGGCCACAGGACTGGAAAATGTCAGTTTTCATTCCAATCCCAAAGAAAGACAATGCCAAAGAATGCTCAAACTACAGCACAATTGCACTCATCTCACACGCTAGTAAAGTAATACTCAAGATTCTCCAAGGCAGGCTTCAGCAATACGTGAACTGTGAACTTCCAGATGTTTGAGTTGGTTTTAGAAAAGGCAGAGGAACCAGAGATCAAATTGCCAACATTTGCTGGATCATTGAAAAAGCAAGACAGTTCCAGAAAAACACCTATTTCTGCTTTATTGACTATGTCAAAGCCATTGACTGTGTGGATCACAATCAACTGTGGAAAATTCTGAAAGAGATGGGAATACCAGACCACCTGACCTGCCTCTTGAGAAATCTGTATGCAGGTCAGGAGCAACAGTTTGAACTGGTCATGGAACAACAGACTGGTTCCAAATAGGAAAAGAAGCACTTCAAGGCTGTATATGGTCACCTTTCTTATTTAACTTATATGCAGAGTACATCATGAGAAATGCTGGGCTGGATGAAGCACAAGCTGGAATCAAGATTGCCAGGAGAAATATCAATAACCTCACATATGCAGATGACACCACCAATATGGTAGAAAGTGAAGAGGAACTAAAAAGCCTCTTGATGAAAGTGAAAGTGGAGAGGGAAAAAGTTGGCTTAAAGCTCAACATTCAGAAAACTAAGATCATGGCATCTGGTCCCATCACTTCATGGGAAATATATGGGGAAACAGTGGAAACAACATCAGACTTTATTTTTCTGGGCTCCAAAATCACTGCAGATGGTGACTGCAGCCATGAAATTAAAAGATGCTTACTCCTTGGAAGGAAAGTTATGACCAACCTAGATAGCATGTTCAAAAGCAGAGACATTACTTTGCCATCAAAGGTCCGTCTAGTCAAGGCTATGGTTTTTCCAGTGGTCATGTATGGATGTGAGAGTTGCATTGTGAAGAAGGCTGAGCACCGAAGAATTGATGCTTTTGAACTCTGGTGTTGGAGAAGACTCTTGAGAGTCCCTTGGACTTCAAGGAGATCCAACAAGTCCATTCTGAAGGAGATCAGCCCTGGGATTTCTTTGGAAGGAATGATGCTGAAGCTGAAACTCCAGTACTTTGGCCACCTCATGGGAAGAGTTGACTCATTGGAAAAGACTCTGATGCTGGGAGGGGTTGGGAGCAGGAGGAGAAGGGGATGACAGAGGAGGAGATGGCTGGATGGCATCATTGACAGGGAGGCCTGGCGTGCTGCGATTCATGGGGTCTCAAAGAGCCAGACATGACTGAGCGACTGAACTGAACTGAACCGACCAATTTAATTACAGATAATGATATTGTTTTCTCTGCCTAAAATTCTCTTTTTCTTGTTTTTTGGTACCCATCTCTTTTTATGTTATGAGTTTCTCGGCAAACATCACCATGTTTAGACTCTGACCATCCAGTCTCAAGTAGCCATCCATTCACTCTCTGTCATGTTACTCTTTGAGTTTTCTATGTGCTGATTTATCATAGTCTGATGTCTTCCTTCCTTCCTTTTAAGTTTTTTCTCCTTTTCCTTCATTCTTCCTTCCTTGCTTATTGGCTATTTCCCCTTTTCCTGAACTTAAATACAAGGTCCTTTCTTATTACCAAAACAGATTCCTGTAATTCACATTAACATTCATGTCATTGTGGTTTTCTGCTTCTTCTTTGGTGTTTGAATTCTAGAGAAATGTGTGCATGTGTGACAAGTCCTTCAGTTGTGTCTGACTATGTGACCCTGTGGACCATAGCCCACCAGACTCCTCTGTCCATGGGTTCTCCAAGCAAGAATCCTGGAATGGGCTGCCTGCCCTCCTCCAGGGGGTCTTTCCAGCCCAGATATTGAATCCTCATCTCTTATGTCTCTTGTATTGGCAGGTGGGTTCTTTACTGCTAGTGCCACCTGGGAAGCTGAGAGATTTCCCTTACATTTGTACTAATGTAGTTATGTATTTAGGGGGAAAATGTATATATATATTCGTTATAACCACAATTTTTATATACTTTATACCAGTAAGGATTTGAGAGGAGGAAGGGGAATTTGTGACCTATAATATTATCAGAAGTTGAAAATTATCCCTGGTTGTTTTCTAAATGCTATAGAATAGGTTTGGACAAATTCCTGTTCTAAGCCATGATAAAATACTTAGGTTCTACTAAGTTTTACAGACTTATATTCTATTGTAATATAATTTAGAGAGCAAGCTTTATAAGACTCTATTCTATTTTTACATTATTGCCTGAGATACAGTTAATTTTCTACAGATTGCATTTCAAAAGTTAAATAGAAGTTAAGAAAATGGATGCACACTTCAGAAATTACTGTTAGGTTGTCTAATGCTTTGTGATAGATTAAATTTCTCTGTGAATCATTAAATGAAACATTTAATATAGGCAAGACATGTGCTTCTTTTAAAAACCTGAATATTTAATGTTTTCTTATAACATTATTGAAGAATAACAAGTTTTTTGTTGTTGGGAAAATAATTTTGGAATTAGGTAATGAGAAATGTATTATATAATTTTGATTTTAGCAATAAATAATTTAATATCTGGCTAGTATATTTTGGAGAAGCAACTTCACCTTCAGTTCAGTCGTTCAGTCGTGTCCGACTCTTTGCAACCCCATGAATCGCAGCACGCCAGACCTCCCTGTCCATTACCATCTCCTGGAGTTCACTCAGACTCATGTCCATCAAGTCGGTGATGCCATGCAGCCATCTCATCCTCTGTCATCCCCTTTTCCTCCTGCCCCCAATTCCTCCCAGCATCAGAGTCTTTTCCAATGAGTCAACTCTTACTGGGGTTTAATTCTCTCATTTGAAAAATGATGAAGATGAATAAGGTATTCATCAGCATGGTTGATAAATCACAGTGACTATGTTTTCTGTGATCAGATGTATTCAAGATACCTTGTGGCTTCCTCATGACCTAACTCTGATAACTCTGCTGTACATTATCCATTATATAATGTTTCTGTACCCTTGAAAGGGCAGGTGAGTTTGAACTATTAGCCATTTTTATTAGTTTCTGTTGATGTCTACAGATTTCCTCATTTCACAGTTCTCTTGATTAACAATGTGCTTGAAAATATTTCTGGAGAAACTTTATTTTCATGAGAACAGAAAAAATAAGACTATAAGTTTCTAAGTTATTCTAAGTTTCTAAGTTATTCTGGCTAATCTAAAAGACAGCCTTGTAGGAAGGAGGTATTTATTCCTCGCTCCTGTGCTTACTCAAGTAATTATTTGCAAAATGGTGTATTATATATACTGATAGATTAGAGAATGTATTGGTATATTAGAAAAAAGTCAACAAGAGAGCTCTTTAAAATTCAGGACTCCAGACTTTTTACACATCTTCACAGTTCAAAATAAACATATTTTGGCTGCTCTTTAAGGGCAATAAAATTCCCAGGAAAGTTTTAGTACTTTATATGCTACCTAAACAGAAAGCTAATATTGCTATTTTTATTTATTTAGCTGATTTGAGCCAGATAAAAACACGAGAAATCCTGTCAATAGTTTACCCAGCCTGTTCCTGAATTGCCACCATGAAAATGAGGTGCAAGTCCTGGGGACTGAGGATGGGAGCATAGTCTTTCCAGCTATGTTCTCCATCATTCCACTCAAAGGACAATCTAAGAAATCCTCTCACATAAGCGAGTTAGTACGCTTGTAGTAAGTGCAGCTTTGACGCACATCAAGGCTATGGTTTTTCCACTGGTCATGTATGGATGTGAGTGTTGGACTGTGAAGAAAGCTGAGCACCAAAGAATTGATACATTTGAACTGTGGTATTGGAGAAGACTCTTGAGAGTCCCTTGGACTTCAAGGAGATCCAACCAGTCCATTCTAAAGGAGATCAGTCCTGGGTGTTCTTTGGAAAGACTGATGCTGAAGCTGAAACTCCAATACTTTGGCCACCTCATGCGAAGAGTTGACTCATTGGAAAAGACCCTGATGCTGGGAGGGATTGGGGGCAGGAGGAGAACGGGACAACAGAGGATGAGATGGCTGGATGGCGTCACCGACTGGATGGACGTGAGTTTGAGTGAACTCCTGGAGATGGTGATGGACAGGGAGGCCTGGCGTGCTGCGATTCATGGGGTCACAAAGAGTCAAACATGACTGAGTGACTGAACTGAACTGAACTGAACTAGGCCCCGAATGCTGAGGGAGTGCAAGGCTGTAAAAGGCTGCCGTGTGCTCAGTTGTCTGACTGTGTGACCCCATGGGCTGCAGCCTGCCAGGTTCTTCCGTCCATGGGTTTGTACCAGCAAGAATACTGGCGTGAAATGCCGTTTCTTGCTCCGAGTGACCCTCCTGACCTGGAGCGAACCCATGTCTCCCGCACTGGCAGGTGGAGTCTGCCACTGAGTTGCTCTCTTTGGAGATACCAGGCAGGCCTCTTAGATGTGAAGCATGGAGGGAGGGGCCTTGGAGATGAGGAAGAAGGCTTTACCTTCTTATGTGTAAGCCAGCAGCTCTGTAGCAGATGGAATTGACAAGGACTTGTTATGGTCACATAAATTTATTCTCTGGGGAAATGAGAATTCATCATTTTTATTTCCCAGGTCTTATAATCTAAGTTAATAATAACAATAATGGTGAGAAAAACAGTAAGCCTATTGCTGGAGGATTTACTATGTGTCAGACACTGTGTTTAGCAGTGTATATGTAAGCTCAGGGAGCCACGCAGTAGATTAGTGTGAGGAAAAGGGTGGCTAAAGTAAGAAGGCTTAGAACATGGACTTTGGTATCAAAGAATCCTAAGTTTTACTTGTATCTCTTCCATTTAACCCCTATATGACTTTGGGAAAGTTACTTAATTTTCTGTTTCCTCACCTCTAAAATAAGGATAATATTAACACGTACCTCATGGCATTAATTTTAAGAGAGATAACGCATATGAAAGCACTTAGCCCAGTATAATGTCCTTACTTTATAATGGCTATTGATATTTTAAAATAGCTATCCTTAGAAAGGACGAGGACACTAGGAAAAAAATAAATTGCCTAGGATTATATAACTAGCAAGGGAGGAATCAGAAGATGAAATTCAGTGTGTCTGATTCTAGAAATTATTGTCTCACACACTATATTATTCTGTGTGCATTTTTATTCATTTATTTAATAAATATTTTTTGTGCTGATTATGTGCCATGTTTAGGACCTTGAAAATGCAATGATGAGAAAATTAAGATTTCATTCTAATGGAGGTTACTAATGAAAGATCAAATTGTTAATAGATATTCAATTAAAACTGAAATAAGTACTCAGAAGGGAGGAAATATAATTCCATAGGAGATAAAATAAACCAGCTTCACTTAGGTTGTGAGATTTAAAAGTATTTCCCCGGGAAAGGAAGATCAAAAGGGTAAGGCTAAAGATGACAAGATCTAGATCACACAGGGCTTATGAAGAAATGCTAAGAACTTGCTCCTAAGGGCAATACAAAGTTCTTGAAGAGTTTTAAGAAAGTGATCTGATCAAATTTGTTGTTGGAAAATTCACTGTTTAGAGAATGGTGGGAGGAGACCCAAAACCAATAAAGGAAAAGTGATTGGTAGGCTGAATAATAAGAGTAATAATAATAATTTTGTATTTATTATGAATATTGTCCAAGAAAAAAAGGAGAATAGCTTGGATAAGTGCTGATTACAGAGGAGATAGCAATATGGATGTATGCATGACTAACTAGGATGACTAACTTAAAGGATTTAATGATCAATTAAATATGGGAAGATCAGAGAAAGGAGATAATAAGAATGACTCTGAGGTTTCTGGCTTTGACTCTAGAGGATAACTGTGCTGCAGTCCATCAGTGGGAGAGAAGCAAGTTTTGAAGGAGAATAATGTGCTCAATCACAGGTATGAGGTGTTCAGAATGCTTTTGATATCCAAGTAAAGATGTTGAGAAGGTGGTTGGATGTATGATCCTGAGGAGAGGTCTAGCTGGAACTACAAAGATGCAAAATGAGAGCTGTCATTTTGCATAGTCACTTGAATGGTGACTATAGCCATGGATATGCATTTTTAGAGACAGAGTTACAAGAAAAGATATGTCTTTTTTTAGATTTTTTTTTGATATGAATTATTTTTAAATCTTTATTGAATTTATTACAAATTTATTTCTGTTTATGTTTTGGTTTTTAGCCAAGAAGCATGTGGAATCTTAGCTCCCTGATTAGGGATCAGGCCTGCACCTCTTGCATCAGAAGGCAAACCACTGGACTACCACAGAAATACCAATCTCTGAATCTTGAGAAATTGCAAAATTAAATAGGAAGGACTAAAAGAATGAACATAAATGAGATTAAAAGAGAACAGAAAAAAAGAGGGAGAACAGAAATATATTAATAATTGGGAAACCAAGAGAGGGTGATGCCATAGAAACTAAGAAGAGAAGGAAAATATCAGAGACAATAGAAATAATTGAGTGGGCTATAGATGAGGACAGAAAAGTATGTATTGACACCCATGATATTAAGGTCAGTGGTGAGATAAATTTTCACGGTAGAAAAAAAAGGAAAGCCAGTTTGGAATAGACTGAAGAAGGATGAGCCAAAGTAAAGGAGATGAAACTATGAACAGCTCTTTCTAGAAGTTAGATGAAAGCTAAAAAAGAGTATGGTGATGAGCTAGAGGCAAATATGGGGCTGAAGCACGGTTTGTGTAATTGTATCCCAAAGAGGGGGATCCAGTTTCATAAATAGGGATTAGAAGCAATCGTGAATATAAGCCACCTTGAAATACAACAGTGAATAGATCTCAAAGCACTGGTGAAAGAGCTGTGCTAAAAGAGAGATGACATTGCTTCCAATATAACAGGAAAGAAGAAAACATCATATGCCTACATTAGTAGGTTTATAAATTTCATGTTCTATAGGAGCTAACTGAGGGAACCCTTGTTGGATGACTGACATTTTCTCTGTTTACTATTGTTTCCCTAAAAATAAACTTGCTGCCTTTTAAGATTTACAATAAAGTTACTATTTCTTTTCTTTTTTTTGGTTAGCATATGTGCCTATAAACGACTAACGCTACTGTCTGTGGTATTTAAACTATGTTAATGATTGAGTAAATTTAGCCTGAAGACTTAGGGTAAAGTTTGCATGCCAAAATCAATAATGAAGGCTAGATCTAGGTTTGGTTTAATAGAAAGGATCAATACTTTGTAAAAGAGCTTTTGAAAGTAGAAATTTTACACTGGAAAAGAGAAGTTTATTTTTAGAAAAAAAAAAATAATCTTTCCTCCCACCAGATTCTGCAACTCTGATATGATCCATCATAGACACAATTACATGTAGTCTTTCTTATTTTCTCCCTTTTTCTACAATTATAGGTAAAATTAGAAATAGAGATTTCTCCTGTGGCAATTAATTTATTTTCAGAAATATGTACTTGTTCATGAATTAAAAATTTTTCAACTATACCTTATGAAAATCTTTCCAAATCATTTGGAATAGTTCTAATTTATTCTTTTTTAATATTTCAGAGTGAGGTTTGTACCATGAATTATTCAGTTATTCCTCTTTTGATGGTAATTTAAATTTTTGCTGATTTTTAAAAAATATTTTGCTTCTACAAACCAATACTGCTAGGATATACTTGTTATGAAACATTTTATACTAGTATCATTTTATTTATTTTTTATTTATTTTTTTATTTATTTTTTTCTTTAATAGAAAATTATTTAATTAGTATACATGTGTTCCCCATCCTGAACCCTCCTCCCTCCTCCCTCCCCACACCATCCCTCTGGGTCGTCCCAGTGCACCAGCCCCAAGCATCCAGCATCGTGCATTGAACCTGGACTGGCATCTCGTTTCATACATGACGTTTCACATGTTTCAATGCCATTCTCCCAAATCTTCCCACCCTCTCCCTCTCCCACAGAGTCCATAAGACTGTTCTATACATCAGTGTCTCTTTTGCTGTCTTATATACAGGGTTATCGTTACCATCTTTCTAAATTCCTTATATATGCGTTAGTATACTGTATTGGTGTTTTTCCTTCTGGCTTACTTCACTCTGTATAATAGGCTCCAGTTTCAGAATGGGAGAAAATAATAGCAAATGAAGCAACCGACAAACAACTAATCTCAAAAATATACAAGCAACTCCTACAGCTCAATTCCAGAAAAATAAATGACCCAATCAAAAAATGGGCCAAAGATCTAAATAGACATTTCTCCAAAGAAGACATACAGATGGCTAACAAACACATGAAAAGATGCTCAACATCACTCATTATCAGAGAAATGCAAATCAAAACCACTATGAGGTACCATTTCACACCAGTCAGAATGGCTGCGATCCAAAAGTCTACAAATAATAAATGCTGGAGAGGGTGTGGAGAAAAGGGAACCCTCTTACACTGTTGGTGGGAATGCAAACTAGTACAGCCACTATGGAGAACAGTGTGGAGATTCCTTAAAAAACTGGAAATAGAACTGCCTTATGACCCAGGATTCCCACTGCTGGGCATACACACTGAGGAAACCAGAAGGGAAAGAGACACATGTACCCCAATGTTCATCGCAGCACTGTTTATAATAGCCAGGACATGGAAGCAACCTAGATGTCCATCAGCAGATGAATGGATAAGAAAGCAGTGGTACATATACACAATGGAGTATTACTCAGCCATTAAAAGAATACATTTGAATCAGTTCTAATGAGGTGGATGAAACTAGTATCATTTTATACGTATATAATGAATCTCAGGAAAAGAGTCTCCAAATTAGGTATGCAATTTTTACTTTAAGGATTTTGTTAAGTTGCAAACCAACATGGTTGTGGCAATTAATATTTTTACCAGCAATACATGAGTATCCTTTTAACCTTGCATCCCTATGAAAGGTGGTGATAGTGGTCAAGAATCTTCATGTCAGTGCAAGAGACATAAGAGACACAGGTTTGATCCTTGGGCACAGCAATCCACTCCAGCATTCTTGTCTGGAGAATCCCATGGACAGAGGAGCCTGGGAGGCTACAGTCCATAGGGTCACAAAGAGTCAGACACAAGTGAAATGACTTAGCACAGCACAGCATCCCACCAAATCAAGATGCAAATTTCTGGGAATTCCCTGGAGGTCCAGTGGTTAAGGCTTCCTGCTCTTACTGCTGCAGGCCTAGGTTTGATCCCAGGTCAGGAAATTAAAATCCCACAAACTTCACAGAGAGGCCAAAGGAAAAAAAAAATGCAAAGTTTCAAAGGAAATATAAGAAAGGTTATCGTATCTAAGATTGACTAAAATATTTCAAAGAATGGGGACTAGTAGAAGACTTGTGAAAATTATTTCTTTGTATAAAGTTGAACTAAGAGATTCATCCCCAGAGTAAAGGGCTGGGAAGTCCCCTCCTCACTTTACGTCAAAACAGTGATATCACCAGAACTACTAGGAGTAGAGTTTCCAGATAAAATGTAAAGTATTGCATGACCTTTAAGTAAAAAAGTATGTCCAAAATATTCCAAGGGGCATACTTACACTAAAAATATCCATTGATTATCTGAAATGCAAATTTAACTGATGTCTGTAGTTAACTTGCTAAGTCTGACCACCCTAACTGCAAGAGCTTGATATCCTGAATTAAGGCAACACAACTGACCAGTGTCTCACACATGCCTGAGAAATCTGGCTGGCCAGAGAAGGGCCAGTGATCTCCTTAGGCTGGGATTAGCTTGCAACCATCATTTGTCTTGAGAGTCCCTTGGACTGCGAGGAGATCAAACTAGTCAATTCTAAAGGAAATCAGTCCTGAATATTCTTTGGAAGGACTGATGCTGAAGCTAAAACTCCAATAATTTGGCCACCTGATGCGAAGAATTGACTCATTGAAAAGACCCTGATGCTGGGAAAGAGTGAAGGCAGGAGGAGAAGTGGATGACAGAGGATGAGATGGTTGGATGCCACCACCGACTTGGTGGACACGAGTTTGAGTAAGCTCCGGGAGTTGGTGATGGACAGGGAAGCATGGCACGTTGCAGTCCGTGGGTCACAGAGTCGGACATGACTGATCAACTGAACTGAACTGATCATTTGTCTGATCAAAGAATGAATACTTCCTCCCGTTTCCCAGATGTAGGAGATGGGTAAGGGAGACTAGTGTGGGTCCTATGCACATTCCTAGATATATGAACTGAACTCAGGAAAGGAGAAGCTAGAGGTAGAGCCCCGATTTCTAAAAAATGAAAAGGAACTAAATTAACATCAACATGTAGCATATCCTTGCGGGTCAAGAAACTGGATATGAGGATAATGAACAAGATTTCCAAAGAACCCACGAAAGTAGCAAGGAGCGAGAAAGTTAGCATTAAATCCACCTGACTGAAAGAGTTAAGAGATTTCCTGTCTCTCTACCCACTGCTCTATTTTGATGTGGGCAGGTTCAGAAACTTTGCTTGCCAAATTCAAAGAGGGGAACTGGCAGAACCGTGTAGAAGCAGAGAAGAAAAATTATATCCTACTGCTTTTGCCTACATGTTGCTTTCAGTGATCCCCAGGTGTTATGTGAGAGAGGTTTCAATTTGAATTCAGGTTGAGAATGTTGATTCTTATTTGAGAATGAATATTTTTATTAACACAAAGGACAATTAGTTATTTAATGTGATTATGGGATTTTTTTATTACCTAAGGATAATACAGAAACCATGGAACCATCACACTTTTCATTCAGACACATGAAAAAAAAATTTCTTTTCTGAAACAGATAAAATTTGAATGAAAACTGGGAGAGACGTGTTTATCCAGCATAGAGATCATAAATGGTTTTAGTCTTTTAAGGTTTATTAATACAAAGAGGTTTAAATATAAGTTATTTGGGTATTTTTAAAACAATTTTGAAGGATAATTGCTTTACAGAATTTTGTTGTTTTCTGTCCAACCTCAACATGAATCAGCCATAGGTATACATATATCCCCTACCTCTTGAACCTCCCTCCCATCTTCCTCTGATCCCACCCCTCTAGGTTGATACAGAGCCCTTGTTTGCATTTCCTGAGCCACATAGCAAATTCCTGTTGGGTATCTATTTACATATGGTAATGTAAGTTTCCACATTACTCTTTCCATACATCTCACCCTCTCCTCAACTCTCCCCATGTCCGTAAGTCTGTTCTCTATGTCTGTTTCTCCATTGCTGCCCTTTAAATTAATTCTTCAGTACCATTTTTCTAGATTCTGTATATATTCATTAGAATATGATATTTATCTTTCTTTTTCTGACTTACTTCACTCTGTATAATAGGTTCTAGGTTCATCCACCTCATTAGAACTGACTCACATATGTTCCTTTTCATGGCTGAGTAATATTCCATTGTGTATATGTATGATAATTTCTTTATCTACTCATCTGTCAATGAACATCTAGGTTGCTTCCATGTTCTAGCTATTGTAAAGTGTGCTGCAATGAACAATGGGATACAAGTGTCTTTTTCAATTTTGGTTTCTTCAGGGTGTATGCCTAAGAGTGGGATTGCTGGGTCATATGGTGGTTTTATTCCTAGTTTTTAAAGGAATCTTCATACCATCTTTCATAGTGGCTGTATCAATTTATATTCCCACCAACAATGCAAGAGTGTTCCCTTTTTCCACACCCTCTCCAGCAGTTATTGTTTGTAGACTTTTCGATGATGGCCATTATGACTGGTATGACATGAAATCTCATTGTAGTTTTGATTTGCATTTCTCTAACGATGAGTGATGTTGAGCATCTTTTCATGTGTTTGTAAGCCATCGGTATGTCTTCTTTGGAGAAATGTCTGTTTCAGTGTTTTTCCCACTTTCTGACTGGGTTGTTTGTTTTTCTGGTATTGAGTTGTATGAACTGCTTATACATTTTGGAAATTAATCTTTTGTCAGTTGTTTCATTTGCTATTATTTTATCCCATTCTGAGGGTTGTCTTTTCACTTTGCTTATAGTTTACTTTGCTATGCAAAAGCTTTTAAGTTTAATCAAGTCCCACTTGTTTATTTTGTTTTCCATTACTCTAGGAGGTGGGTCATAGAGGATCTTGCTTTGGTTTATGCCATCGAGTGTTCAGCCCACGTTTTCCTCTAAGAGTTTTATAGTTTCTGGCCTTAAATTTAGGCCTTTGATCCATTTTCAGTTTTTCCTTGTGTATGGCGTTAGGAACTAAAAAGCCTCTTGATGAAAGTGAAAGAGGAGAGTGAAAAAGTTGGCTTAAAGCTCAACATTCAGAAAACAAAAATCATGGCATCTTGTCCCATCACTTTATGGGAAATAGATGGGGAAACAGTGGAAACAATGTCAGACTTTATTTTTTTGGGCTCCAAAATCACTGCAGATGGTGACTGCAGCCATGAAATCAAAAGACGCTTACTCCTTGGAAGGAAAGTTATGACCAACATAGATAGCATATTCAAAAGCAGAGACATTACTTTGCCAACAAAGGTCCATCTAGTCAAGGCTATGGTTTTTCCAGTGGTCATGTATGGATGTGAGAGTTGGACTGTGAAGACAGGTGAGCGCCAAAGAATTGATGTTTTTGAACTGTGGTGTTGGAGAAGACTTTTGAGAGTCCCTTGGACTGCAAGGGGATCTAACCAGTCCATTCTAGAGGAGATCAGCCCTGGGTGTTCTTTGGAAGGAATGATGATAAAGCTGAAACTCCAGTACTTTGGCCACCTCATGTGAAGAGTTGACTCATTGGAAAAGACTCTGAAGCTGGGAGGGATTGGGGGCAGGAGGAGAAGGGGATGACAGAGGATGAGATGGCTGGATGGCATCACTGACTACATGGACATGAGTTTGAGTGAACTCCAGGAGATGGTGATGGACAGCGAGGCCTGGTGTGCTGTGATTCATGGGGTCTCAAAGAGTCGGACACAACTGAGCAACTGAACTGAACTGAACTGAGGGTGTTAGGAAGTGTTCTAAATCCTTCATTTATATGTAGCTGTCCAGTTTTCCCAGCACCATTTATTGAAGAGGCTGTCTTTGGCCCATTATATATTCTTTCCTCCTTTGTTAAAAATGAGGTACCCATAGGTGCATGGGTCTATTTCTGGGCTTTCTATCTTGTTCCATTGGTCTATGCTTCTGTTTTTGTGCCAGTACCATATTGTCTTTATGACTGTAGCTTTGTAGTATAATCTGAAGTCAGGAAGCTTGATTCCTCCAGCTCCATTCTTCTTTCTCAAGACTGCTATTTTTGGGTGTTTTGTGTTTCCATATGAATTAAGAAATTTTTTTTCTAGTTCTGTGAAAAATGCAAGTGGTAATTTGATAGGTATTGCTTTGAATCTGTAGATTGCATTTGGTAGTATAGTCATTTTCACAATATTGATTGTTCCTACCCATGAACATGGAATATTTCTCCATCTGTTTATGTCATCTTTGATTTCTTTCATTAGTGTCATAATTTTCTGTGTAGAGTTTATTTGTTTCCTTAAGTTTATTTATTTATTTATTCCTTAAGTAAGTTTATTCCTAGATATTTAATTACTTTTTTTGCAATGGTAAATGGGATTGATTTCTTAATTTCTGTTTGTGATTTTTCATTGTTTAGTATGTAGAAATGAAAGGGATTTATGTGTGTTGATTTTGTATCCTGAAACTTTGCTAAATTCACTGATTAGCTCTAGTAATTTTCTGATACTATCTTTAGGGTTTTCTATGTACAGTATCATGGAAAAAGCAAGAGAGTTCCAGAAAAACATCTATTTCTGCTTTATTGACTATGCCAAAGCCTTTGACTGTGTGGATCACAATCAACTGTGGAAAATTCTGAAAGAGATGGGAATACCAAACCACCTGACCTGCCTCTTGAGAAACCTATATGCAGGTCAGGAAGCAACAGTTAGAATTGGACATGGAACAACAGACTGGTTCCAAATAGGAAAAGGAGTACATCAAGGCTGTATATTGTCACCCTGCTTATTTAACTTCTATGCAGAGTACATCATGAGAAATGCTGGACTGGAAGAAGCACAAGCTGGAATCAAGATTGCTGGGAGAAATCTCAGTAACCTCAGATATGCAGATGACACCACCCTTATGGCAGAAAGTGAAGAGGAACTAAAAAGCCTCTTGATGAAAGTGAAAGAGGAGAGTGAAAAAGTTGGCTTAAAGCTCAACATTCAGAAAACAAAAATCATGGCATCTGGTCCCATCCCTTCATGGCAAATAGATGGGTAAACAGTGTCAGACTTTATTTTTCTGGGCTCCAAAATCACTGCAGATGGTGACTGCAGCCATGAAATTAAAAGACACTTACTCCTTGAAAGGAAAGTTATGACCAACCTAGATAGCATATTCAAAAGCAGAGACATTACTTTGCCAACAAAGGTCCATGTAGCCAAGGCTATGTTTTTTCCAGTGGTCATGTATGCATGTGACAGTTGGACTGTGAAGAAAGCTGAACACTGAAGAATTGATGCTTTTGATCTGTGGTGTTGGAGAAGACTCTTGAGAGTCCCTTAGACTGCAAGGAGATCCGACCAGTCCGTTCTAAAGGAGATCAGTCCTGGGTGTTCTTTGGAAGGAGTGATGCTAAAGCTGAAACTCCAGTACTTTGACCACCTCATGTGAAGAGTTGACTCACTGGAAAAGACTGATGCTGGGGGGGATTGGGGGCAGAAGGATAAAGGGATGACAGAGGATGAGGTGGCTGGATGGCATCACTGACTTGACAGACATGAGTTTGAGTGAACTCCGGGAGTTGGTGATGGACAGGGAGGCCTGGCGTGCTGCTATTCATGGGGTCGCAAAGAATCAGACACGACTGAGCAACTTAACTGAACTGAACTGATGTACAGTATCATGTCATCTGCAAACAATGAGAGCTTTACTTCTTCTTTTCTGATCTATATTGCTTTTATTTATTTATTATTTCCACTCTGATTTCTGTAACTAGGACTTCCAGAACTATGTTGAATAACAGTGGTGAAAGTGGACACCTTTGTCTTGTTCTTGATCTTAGAGGGAATGTTTTTGGTTTTTCACCACTGAGAATAATGTTTGCTGTAGGCTTACCATATTCGGCCTTTACTCTGTTGAGATAGGTTCCTTCTATGTCCATTAAAGAGTTTTAATCATAATAGGTGCTGAATTTTGTCAAAGGCTTTTTCTGCATGTGTTGAGATAATCATATGGTTTTTATCTTTCAATTTGTTAATGTGATATATCACATTGATTGATTTGCATATATTGAAGAATCCTTGGAGGGAATGTCCTGAAGATATCAATGAGATCCATCTCATCTAATGTATCATTTAAGACTTGTGTTTCCTTTTTAATTTTCTGTTTGATGATCTGTCCATTGGTGTAAGTGGGGTCTTAAACTCTCCTACTATCATTGTGTTACTGTCAATTTCTCCTTTTATGTCTGTTAGTGTTTGTCTTAGGTATTGAGATGCTCCTATGTTGGGTGTATAGTTATTTACAATTGCTATGTCTTCCTCTTGGATTGATCCCTTGATCATTATGTAGTGTCCTTCCTTATCTCTTGTAATATTCTTTATTTTAAAGTCTATTTTGTCTGATATGAAGACTGTCACTCCAGCTTTATTTTGCTTTCCATTTGCACATAATATATTTTTCCATCTTCTCACTTTCAGTCTATGTGTCTTTAGGTCTGAAGTGGGTTTCTTGTAGACAGCATATTATATGGGTCTTGTTTTTGTATCCATTCAGCCAGTCTGTGTCTTTTGGTTGAAGCACTTAATCTGTTTACACTTAAAGTAATTATTGATATATATGTTTCTATTGTCATTTTCTTAATTGTTTGGGGTTTGATTTTGTAGATCTTTTTCTTCTCTTGTATTTCTTGACTATATAAATCCCTTTAAACTTTGTTATAAAGCTAGTTTAGTGCTATTGAATTCTCTTAACTTTTGCTTGTCTGAAAAGCTTTTTATTTCTCCATCCATTTTGAATGAGATCCTTGCCAGGTAAAGTAATCTTGGTTGTAGATTTTTCCCTTTGAGTACTTTAAATATATCCTGCCATTCAGTTCTGGCCTGAAGAGTTTCTGCTGAAAGATCAGCTGTCAAACATACGGGATTTCCCTTGTATGTTACATGTTGCTTTTCCCTTGTTGCTTTTAATATTCTTTCTCTGTGTTTAATATTTGTTAGTTTGATTAGTATGTGTCTTGGCATGTTTCTCCTTGGGTTTATCCTATGTGGAAATCTTTGTGGCTCTTGGACTTAATTTTCTATTTCCTTTTTCATGTTGGAGAAATTTTCAACTATAATCTCTTCAAAATTTTTCTCATACCATTTCTTCTCTTCTTCTTTTGGAACCCCTATACTTCAAAATGTGGTGTGTTTGATATTGTCCCAGAGGTCTCTAAGACCATTGTCAGTTCTTTTCATTCTTTTTACATATTCTGCTCTTCAGAAGTTATTTCCAGCATTTTATCTTCTAGCTTACTGATTTGTTCTTTTGCTTCAGATATTCTTCTATTGATTCCTTCTACAGTATTTTTTAATTTCAGCAATTGTGTTGTTTGTTTCTGTATGTTTATTCTTTAATTCTTCTGGGTCTTTGTTAACGGACTCTTGCATTTTCTCCATTTTGTTTTCAAGGTTTTTGATCATCTTTACTATCATTATTCTGAATTCTTTTTCAGGTACTTTGCCTACTTCCTCTTCATTTATTTGGGCTTCTGTATTTCTAGTTTGTTCCTTCATTTGTGTAGTATTTCTCTGCCTTTTCATTAATTAAAAAAAAAAAAACTTATTGTGTTTGAGTTCTCCTTTACCCAGGCTTGAACTCTTTCTTCCTTTTGATTTCTGCCCTCCTAAATTTGGTCCAGTGGTTTGTGTGAGCTTCATATAGGGTGATATTTGTGCTATTTTTGTTTTTTGGCTGTTGTTGTTGTTTTTGTTTATTTGTTTGCTTTTCCTCTGATGGGCAAAGCTGAGTGAGGTGGTAATCCTGTCTCCTGGTGATTGGATTTGTATTTTTGTTTTGTTTGTTGTTTAAATGAGGAGTCTTGCACAGGGTGCTACAGGTGGTTGGGTAATGCTGGGTCTTGTATTCAAGTGGTTTCCTTTGGTGAGTTCTCACTGTTTTCATTATTTGACATTCCCTATGGCTAGTTCTTTGGTAGCCTAGGTTCTTGGAGTCAGTGCTACCACTCCAAAGGCTCAGGGCTTGATCTCTGGTCAGGAAATAAGACCCCACAAGTGGTTTGTTATGGCATTAAGTGAGATTAAAACAAATACCCCAAAACAAGAAACCAAAGATGAACCCCAGACAAATGGCAGTTACAAAATCAGACAAATAATAATTAAAGTAATGGAATATACACACATACATATATACCCATGAGCAAACTCTAAACAGTACAACAAAAATAAAGTACAGTAGATTGACCTGGTAAACAAAGGAAATAAAAAATTATATTTACCAGTTCAAAAGCAGAGACATTACTTTGCCAACAAAGGTTTGTCTAGTCAAGGCTATGGTTTTTCCTATGGTCATGTATGGATATGAGAGTTGGACTGTGAAGAAGGCTGAGCGCCAAAGAATTGATGCTTTTGAACTGTGGTGTTGGAGAAAACTCTTGAGAGGCCCTTGGACTGCAAGGAGATCCAACCAGTCCATTCTGAAGGAGATCAGCCCTGGGATTTCTTTGGAAGGAATGATGCTAAAGCTGAAACTCCAGTACTTTGGCCACCTGATGCAAAGAGTTGACTCCTTGGAAAAGATTCTGATGCTGGGAGGGATTGGAGGCAGGAGGAGAAGGGGAAGACAGAGGACGAGATGGCTGGATGGCATTACTGACTCGGTGGACGTGAGTCTGTGTGAACTCCGGGAGTTGGTGATGGACAGGGAGGCCTGGCGTGCTGCGATTCATTGGGTCACAAAGAGTCGGACACGACTGAGTGACTGAACTGAACTGAACCAGTTAAGAACAAAACTAACTGAAACACAAACTGGAAAGCAAAACTAAACAAAGATGCCAAGTGAGGAATAAGGCAATGAAAACAAAACTAACATGTATGCTAGGAGGAAAGGACAGAAAGAAAAGAAAGAAGTAATAGATATGCAAAGTTAGATAGAGGTAGAGGAAGAAGATTTATATACATTAAAGATTACCTGCAAGGGGGAAAGAACAGTAGGAAAGGCAAAGGAATAAATGTAGAAAAAATATAGTAGGTTTAAAAAATTAAAAATATAAGAAAGAGAAAGGAAATACAAGGGAAGAAAAAAGGAGGAAGAAAGAAAAAAGGAAAATGCCACAAAACTGCAGAAGCCCAATGTAGAAGCAGTGGTTTATAACAACCATAAAAATTGGGACTGAATATGCACATACACATATACACCCATAAACAAAATCAAAACAGTCCAACAAAGATAAAGCACATTGGATGGACCCAGCGAACAAAGGAAACCAAAAATTATATCTAGCAGTTAAGAACAAAACTAACTAAAGCAAAAATCAGAAATCAAACTAAAGTGAGGTACCAATTGGTGAATAAAGTAATGAAAACAAAGCTAACACATATGTTGAGAGGAAATAAAGAAAAGAAAAAAGAACAGATATACAAAGTTAAATGGAGATAGATGAAAAAGACTTATATACATTAAAGATTAACTGCAAAGGGAAAAGAACAGTAGGAAAAGCAAACAAAGGAATATATGTGTAAAAAATAATAATAGGTTTAAAAAATTGAAGACGACAAAATAATTAAAAAAAAAAAAAAAAAAGGAAAACCCTACAGAACAGCAAAAGTGCACCATAGAGGCAGAGGTTTATAACAATAAAAAATGTGACTGAGGAGAAAAAAAGAAAAAAGCTCAAAAACTTAATTAGATTTCACAATGTCAATAAAATCGACAACTACAACTACAGAGGGGGAAAAAAAAGGACCCCTCTCCCCCCGCCAAAAAAAAAGAAAAAAAAAATCCAAAGAATCTACAGAAAAAGTCAAACCATAAAAATAATAAATGTTTTTCTTGAGTTAGAGACCTTTCCCTCAAGAGGAATCGCAGTCCACCTCACCTCCCTTGGATGCTCTCCAACACTGCCCTGATCTCTGGACCTGCCGTGGGCACAGCTCAGGTTCTAATCTGGTCCTACTCCTGTGTATTCTTGCCTCTGATGTCCACGGCTATCAGAACTAGTGTGTTTTCTTTTGTGGGAGCTCTCAATGTCCTTTTATGTATTCCATACACACAGAGTCTGCCTAGTTGACCATGTGGATTTAATCTGCAGCTTGTGAAGCTGGTAGGAAGGTTTTGGGTCTTCTTCCTTAGCTACACTGCCCCTGGGTTTAAATTGTGGTTTTTATTTCCACCTGTGCATGTGGGTCATCCACTGGGGTTTGCTCTGAGGCTGTCCTGGAGAAGTTGGGTTTGCCCCTGTGAGGGCCAGGTGTGGCGGTGATGCAGCTGCTTGGGTCACAGGGGTTCTGGCAGCTCCAGGTACTCAGGGGAGTTGGCGGCTAGGGCAGCAGGAAATATAGTGCTCTAGAAGGGTATGGCAACCAGTGTTGGCCAATATGCTCCAGTACTCTTGCCTGGAGAATGCCTCTCCCTGACAGAGAAGTCTGGCAGGCCACAGTCTACAGCGTCACAAAGAGTTGGACATGACTGAAGCAACCCTGAGCATATAGACACAAAACTTTTTTGCCCGTGGCAACTCTGCTCCAGTGAGAAGGTGGCACAGCTGCTTGGCTTGCGGGGACCCTAGGCAACACCAAATGTGCAGGGACACAGACTGCCTCTGCTGCAGGAGTTATGGCCCTATCAGACTCATTTTTATTTTTTTTTAAGCTATGTCCCTATCAGAGTCTTTATTCAAGACTCTTTAGCTGGCGATCAGAAGGCCTCTTTGGCCAGTTTTTCTCTGTAGTTCCACCCATTCAGGTTCTTAGAGGGCTCCTTTGCCTGGGGTCGTTCTCTGCTGTTCAGTGTGTCAGGCACACAGAGAGGCTCCCTTGGCTGGGGTTCTGCTCTGCAGATGAGTGTATCAGGGGTTTGATGGGCCAGCCTCTCTATTGTTCTGCTGCTGATGCTGGTGTGTGGGGAGAGAGGCTATGGCAATGGCTCCACCCTCTACGTGTGATTCAGCAGTATCACCCTGCTTCTGTGACTCCCCGGCTCTCCACAGGCATTTCCTACCACAGTCTCCTCTCTCACATCTCCTCAATACGTCTCTCCGTGGTCAACAGCAGCCCTCGCCCTGGGATCACTCCACAATACCTAAACTCCAGCTCCCAGCCACTGCACCTTCCAGGTGACCTGTATCCCTGTCGGGGTATGTGTGGCTGTGGCAAGGACTGTCTGATTCTCATTCCATTTAGGCTGCCACAGATCAGTTATTTCACTGTCAGCCTTAAATATTCCTCCTCTGATTCAGACAATTGCCCTGATATGGGGATTGGACCACTGAGGGCAGGTCCAGTCCTACCAACACTCCTGTTTTTTTCCCCAGTTCCTTCATCCTACCGAGTTTTGCATGGTTCTATATATTCTTTTCCACTGGTCAGTTCCTCCTGTCTGCTCTCAGCTGCTGTTCTGCACGCACTTCTGTGTCTGAAGGTGTATTTCTGATGTATCTGTGGAGAGAGCTGTACTCCATGTCCACCTACTCCTCTGCCATCTTGTTCCTCCCTCAAGTTCCTGGAGTATTTTTAAAACAAAATAATTTTGGAGAGAAGAATGACAAAATAAGGTGATATATCTCAGAGGCTGGAGTAAGAGCCACAACTTTAAATGTGTCTGAATTCTGATTTCTAGGAGCTCTGTGTAAACTTGTAGTGTATTTACTTTTTAAATTTTTATGATAGGTCTTTCCGAATTGTCTGTAAGCCTTTCAAATGCAGCAGTTATCATATCTCTTTTTGAATTCCCACTGCGAAGCACGGTGCCACCTGTGCAGTAGATTAGATACCTATTTCAATTGATTAGTGTCTTCTGGTGGCCCTTGAAAGAGGAGATACAGTAGAAGGTCCAGATTATTGCAACAGATAAAGCGTCCCTAGTAGCTGCACCTGCCTACAATACAGGAGGCCTGGGTTCAATCCCTGGGTCAGGGATTGAAGGAAATGGCAACCTACTCCAGTATTCTTGCCTGGAGAATTCCATGGAAAGAGAAGCCTGTTGGGCTACAGTCCATGGGGTCACAAACAGTCAGACATGGCTGAGCAACTAAAACACACAAACAAATTCAGAAGAGAGGCTGATCCCCCAGGAGAGCTGAAGATCTTAGACAAAGGGCAGTCCAAGATGTAAGCTGAAGGAAGAATAGGCCTTGGGAGGTTTTGTATCAAAAACAATTTTTAGGCAGAGTGTGGACTGAGAAAATGGAGGTGTGACTATGTGTTTTTTACTCGAGAAATAATGGATGGAGCTTAAACAAAATGTTGAAGAAGTTTGAAATTTATATGGTAAGTTTTCAAAGGATTTGATAAAGGGAATGACTTGCACAAGGAAGATATAATTTTTTTTTCTTCAGAAGTTTTGAACTGGGAGAATAAAAGGACAAGGGGTTAGAAGCAGTTGCAGCAATAGCCACTTAGAGAGTTTCAAGGACCCTGGAAGAAGTCGTTAATGATTTGGATACAGCAGTTATGTTAAAGAGAAGGAATTCATATGAAAGGCTCTACAACAAAGGAAGAGGAGACTAACAGGATGGCAGAAGAGGGAGGAAGCAAGGCTGACAAGATGGCTTGGAACCAGGGGAAATGATGAGTTTATTTGCAGAAATAAGACAATTCATATAGTGCAATTAATAGAATAAAAACATAAAATGTGTAGACTTAGAGAGCCTTTCATACTTCATCCAAAATATTTTGCAAGTAAATTTGATATTATATCTATGAAAATTGTAAACTCTTCCAAATTAATTTTTAAAAATAATAATATTTACTTTTTAAAAACTGTATGATTCCACTTATTTTTTTTCCTTGTCGATTATTTATTTTAAATATAGCAATGTTTACATGTCAATCCAAAACTCCCTAATTATCTAAAATTAAATACAGCTGTCTTTTCCTTCTGTTCTTTTCTAATAATTCTGTTATTTTTAGTTCTCACTCAACAGGCAAAGCAGTGTCTTCAGTAACATAGGTATTGTATAAGAGGCTAAATTTTGCTGAAAATGTTTATTTTGTATTGTATTAGTTAAATATTGATCCAAAGACTAATTAGCAGTGACTTAAACATGACAGAAGATTTCCATCTCTGCTGCCTAGGATTGTATGTAGTCAGATTTGGAAGAGGTGCTTTTACATTGTCAACAGAGATTCCATACCTGGATCTAAGGTGACCACTCCAGTTGTTGCTACTTCCTAGGCCTAAGAAGGGTGAAAAGAATAACTAAAAGACAAGTAGCTTCCTTTTAAGAATGTGACTTGAAAGTTGCTCACCTGCCATTGGTTAACACTTAGTCACATGATTTGGGAAATGTTATATTTAGGTAGACATCCCAATCACTTGGAGAAGGAAATGGCAATCCACTCCAGTATTCTTGTCCGGAGAATCCCATGGACAGAGGAGCCTGGCAGGCTATAGTCCATGGGGTCGCAAGAGTTGGGTATGATTTAGCAACTAAATCACCTGATCATTATTTGTAGCAGGAAGAGTTAGGCTCTAAAATGAATAAGGGGAAGTTTTGCACAGTGGCAGTATTGTAGCCAATAAGGGTCATCCAAGGTACAATTATTGATAATTATAATGAATAAGGACAATCCTATTTAGGAAAACCCAAGTCTGATTATATTTCATGTAGTACACTCTGTCCTTTGGGAGTATATTTATTATTGAGGGTTTTCTTTTTCATTCTCTATCATTGTTCCTTTATTCTTTAAGGAATTTATTCTTTATTCTTTTTTTCTAATATATCCAATTTTAATATAAAATAAATCTTATAGATTACTCTTTTTTTTCTTTTCTTTTCTTTTTAAACTTTACAATATTGTATTGATTTTGCCATATATCAACATGAATCCGCCACAGGTATACACGTGTTCCCCATCCTGAACCCTCCTCCCTCCTCCCTTCCTGTACCATCCCTCTGGGTCGTCCCAGTGCACCAGCCCCAAGCATCCAGTATCGTGCATCAAACCTGGACTGGCAACTCGTTTCATATATGATATTATACGTGTTTCAATGCCATTCTCCCAAATCATCCCACCCTCTGCCTCTCCCACAGAGTCCAAAAGACTGTTCTATACATCAGTGTCTCTTTTGCTGTCTTTATTCTTTAAAGAATTATTTAAGGAATTTATTCTTTATAGTTTTTATTTATTATTATCTATAGCTTGGGAAGATGCCCTGGAATAGGGCATGGTAACACATTCCAATATTCTTGCCTGGAGAATCCCATGGACAGAGGAGCTTGGTGGGCTATAGTCCACAGGGTCACAAAGAGTTGGACGCAACTGAAGCGACTTAGCACAATAGCAATGTTAAAAGATAAACTTTATGAGTCATGTTAAGACTTTTAAGAGTTTTTTGGGCAAAAACAAATTTCAAGCAGATAGTGTTGAAACTAGAAAATAGAAAGGAGCTCTGATAAGCTGTACAAAATGAGAAGCTGTACAAAAATAGGACGAAGAAAGCAAGAACAAGGAAGTTATATTGGGCAAAGAAGTGATTGATTATGATAAAGTTACTTTCTTTTAGGAGTGGCAGGGGTCTAAACAGGCAGATTATTTAACTAGTGCAGATCAGGCAATTCCTGGTTGATTGGTTTAAAATTCTATTTCTGGTAGAGCAAAAATTGTAATTAAGTCTTGGTGGCCATGTGAGACTTAGCATAAGCACTCCATTTGGGGCCTGTTGTCCAGTTTTTAACAGCAGAAAGATTCCAAGACACTTGAGGATAATATTCTCTATAATTATTTGAATAGAAAGCAGTATGAAGCAATACCACTTATCAAAATGAGAGCCTTTAGACTGATTCAAAATGATTATTTTCTATTTAGTATCTTAGATATGATATGTTAATTATAAGAGATAATTCCTGCTGATCTGAAGTTCCCTTTATGCCAGGTGTTATTTACATGATTACTAGTATGTACGAGTTTAATTTTTTTGGCCAAAGTGGATGTATGCTGCGTAGTTCTTTGGGGCTGATATTCTTAGGAAGATAAAAGAGAGCTATGAGCACAACAGAGATGAAAGAAAGTTATCTGTCATCCTTTCACCATTGTCTATATTGGGTTAACAGACTGATCTTGAGTCATTTGCAAAGTGTTGGCTGTAGAAAGTGTGTACATATATGAATGTGTTTGATTTGGGACATAAGCAATGCTACTTATAGGCCCAGATAGTCATTTGTGATGCGATTTCCAGAGAGGTCCGCTCTACCCATTTCCTCAGCTGTAGCCCAGAAGATAGGACATGTGTGTTATCCTGAGGGCTAGCAGAGGCAGGAAAGAGAGTTCACTGTGCCTGGAGACGGACTGTGGGGAGTTTAAACAGACATGTATTACAGTTGAGCAGAGATGGGTGTATCCATCACATTCCTACATAGGAGTCCCAGAAATGCTTGGGTATTGGTGATGGGAAACTTGGGGGTAGGTATTATAATTCGTAAGTGATAGATATAGGCTTGGAGCAGGGGACAGCCATGGGTTATTTCCAGTGAGACTTCAATAAAGAAGTTTAAGATAGTGCTTCTCTTGAGGCAAATTACCAAGAGACCTTGTTAAAAGGCAGATTCTGATTCAGGATCTTGGGTGAGGCTGAGGTTGTGTATTTCTACTAAATTCTTAGGTGACGTTGCTCTTCCATAGATGGCAACTTCCAGTACCAAGGGCTTTGTAACATTGAATTAATCAAGCATTCATCCTGCCCATTTCCCAATTCACATTCTTCAGTCAGAAACACCTGGATTTCAAAGCTGCTCATTCTACTAACAAGTGACCTCCTTGAGGCTTAGTTTCATCACTGAAATGGGTTTTATGAGCATTGTGGGGTTTGCTATTTCTATCCAGCAAGTATTTCCAATTTCTTCTTATGCCCTTGACTGGATTGTATGCCTCTGTTCTTGAGAAGTTAGGTGTAGCCATATGTCTAGTTTGTCCAATAAAATATAGGCAAAATGTTATATGTTACCTGCATGATTTCCAACCTTCTGTTTCTCTCTTGTCTTGCTTACTGGCAGTGTTCTGGTAGGAGTTTCATCATAAGGATCACACAGAGCAGAAACCTCAGCAAACCTTTAGTAGGCATGTAACATGAGAATAAACTTTTATAGTTTTAAGCCACTGAGATTGTGGCAGAATTGTTTTATTGGTGAAGCTGGCTTACATTGACTGGTACAAGCATTATATGGAAAAAATTAGATATTTGGTTACTGCACAGATATTCAGATATGTTTCCCTTTCATTTCTCTTCCTAACCCTTATGATGTAACTTTTTGTTACTCCTCTGTATCTATATTATACAAGCGATAGGTACGTTTTTTAAACTGTGGACACTATGCTTCTTTTTAAAAGCACTTTTAGTCCTTACAACGTTTTGATTCAAAAATTCAGAACTTACAGATGAGTGAAGCTTGGGATCTGTCCAGAAGCTTCTTTCTCTTCATTATCATGACTAATTTCACGTCAGCTGGAATTGTTCCACTGAATTCTCATCTGTTGGGTGATATTTAACACTATAACTGATTGGAAAACTTAACAACCGATGAAGCAAGCCCACAAAATGAACATTGAGTCACACTGATGGCTGTTTTCTATTTGTATTATTAAGCTTTATTTCTGAAATTTTCTTTGTGCTTGATAAAAGAAAGGCATTTTTTTTTTAATTATTCTTCTGGGCACCCATTTAACTTTGGCCCTTACATGACAAAGGCTCATTTTCCTGTTTTTGAGCTTTTAGTTCTTTTTATATTTCATCTACCCTAAGAAGTAAAGTGTTAGCTAGCATTTATTTGACCTTCTTACTGGGTTATAATTTAAGTGTCTGGTATTTTTTTTTTCCCCTCACCTTTCTTCTAGCCCTGTAATCCATGTGACAGAACAAGAATCATCAGATAATCAAAATAGAGATAATTTACAAGGAATGTTTCAATGAGTCTTTCTTTGAACTTTCCTGGTAATTATTCTCCATTTTGTCTCTGGCTCTTTTTTTCTTTTTTCCATTTATATCCTAATTCTATCTTCTAAGCACAGGACATTTTCCTTAATTTTTATCATACTTATGTTGCTTTACAAAATGTATCATTCTGATCTTAAATATTAATTTATAAGAATTTCTCTTTTCATTAGTGTCTTTACTGTATATATTAGATCTTTGATATTCAGGTACAATACCTGAGTGTGGATATGTCTGTGTGTACATATTTGTAATATACATCTGATATATAGAAAGTTCTATGTAAGTGTCAGCTGTTGCTGTCAATGTTTAGTTTTTCAAAATGCTTAAATCCATAAGCTCTTTACATTAGTCAGGGTTCTCCAAAGAAACAGAACTCATAGTATGGAGATTTATTCTGAGGCTTTGGCTCATGTGACTGTGGAAACTAAGAAGTCTCACTATCTGCTATCTGCAAGCTGGAGACTCAGGAAAGGTAGTGCAATTCCCCTTTCTGGAAATAGCATGAATAAAACAGTTGTCAAAGTGGTTCTAAAAATAACTCTTTCTGAGGGCTAGAGACTTTAATGTGGGGTGTTCCAACTCAATCAGGCAAATAGGAAGCAAAAAGGATGAATTCTTCATTCTTCCAGTTTTTGTTCTATTCAGGCCCTCAATGGATTGGATGGTGCCCACTCTACATAGGGGAGGAAATCTACTTTACTGAAATCACTTATTCAATTGCTAATCTCATCTGGAAACACCCTCATAGACACACCCTAGAAATAATATTTAATCTAGGTGTCCTATGGCCAAATTGACTCATAAAATTGACCATTACATTCTTGAAGGCAAGGAACTTTCCTTTTTAAAAAATATATACCTTTGTCCCTTAACACAGTGTTCTGTTAGATACTTAATAGATATTTGTGAATGAATAAATAATAACTGAGCAAACAATTATATGCTTTAACATTCATATCCTCTGTTTTACAAAGCCTGTTCCTTATATAAGTAAAATTATCATTTTATATTATAATTTAATTGTTATTTTTAAATATTGAAGACAAGATAATCTTATTTTTTCAACTTTAATGGCTGTTGGTGGTGATGTGTTTCAATTTTCTGTCCTGCCCATTGCCAGTGAGAGTATACTTGGGGGAAGAGATAGTATTATCTCATACATCTGGTCAGATGTATACTTTGCATACTTCTCTGGCAATTCCCCTCTTAGTTAGAGATCTAAGAATTTCTTGTACCTACGAACAGGAGACATACATAAAAGCATTTCTAATTATGGCATTCATAACAACAGATCCAGAAACCCTTCTAAATATGTGTCAACAAGATAATGAATATGTAAATCGTGGTATATATGAAGTAAATTTGAAGAGTATGGTATATTTTATCAGTAATAGTCCCTAATTTTGTTTATTCTTCCTTAAAATCATGTCCTTGTTGAGTAATTTTACATGATGATTCTGAGCCATGTGCTTTAACCAATAAGATGATAGCAAATGTGATGTAAGCAGAAAGTTAAAGTTGCTTAAAGAAACCTGTAACTGTCATTGTGTTTAAGCCCAGGCTAACCTGCTGGAGATATGAGTTCCAGTTAACTCTGTCACCCTGAGCTGACTGCCATCACCTACTAGCTGCCAGTACTATCAACATACAAGTAAGACATGACACTAGAACCTACACACTCCAAATAAAACTGCAGCTGCATTTGTGTGTGTGTGCACTGTGAAATCTGCATTAAGTACTGCCTGTTGGAGCTCAGCCTGTTATTGACCCACAGAAAAGTGAGTTCATATGTGATTGTACTTCAAAGCCAATAAATTTTTGGATGGTTATTATACAAAACAAAACAAAAAAACCCAAACTAGAATGAACAGTAAAAAGAGAAGAACTATAATTATATACAACAATATGATTAAATTATAGTACCATTGTTATTAAAAAAATAAAGTCCCAGAGATCTACATAAAATTTGGAAACTTGTTAGTAAAGAATACCAAGCAAATGTAAGTCATTATTGCCTAAGCATTTTATATGTGTGTGTGTTAGTTGCTCAGTCACGCCTGACTGTGACCTCATGGACTGTAGCCTGCCAGACTCCTCTCTCCATGGAATTCTCCAGGTAAGAAAAAAGGAGTGGGTAGCCATTTCTCAGGGGATCTTCCCAACCCAAGGATTTGACCCATATCTCTTGCATTGTAGGCAGATTCTTTACCATTTGGGCCACCAGGGAAGCCCATATAATACATCTATATGTTAATAATAAGTATTAACTGCAATTTCAGAATATAAATACAACTTTTAGCATTTTAGTAATTTCTACTACCATTTTTTCCATGCATAAAGATGAATATAACAGAAAACATAATTGAACAACACGTGCATATTTTTACACATTACTTTTCTTATTTAACATGTTGTAAAGTTTCTTATTTTTGATACTATTGTTTGGTAGTTAGAATAGGAAAAAGGAGTCCAGAATGGCGGTGGCTAACAGACAAGGAAGGGAAAAGCTCATGAAAGTAGAACAAAGGAAGGTCCCAGGACAGGAGTGAGGACCTCAGATAGAACAAACCACATTCCTGGCTAGCCCAGTTTACATAGGGCAGGCCCAGGGGGAGGAAAAAACATAAAAAGAGGAGCCAAAGGGCCGGGGGGTCTCTCTCCCACGTGCGCACACACACTCTCTCTCTCTATATTTCTCTGTCTGTCTCTATTCTCTTCACATCTTCTGGGTCAAAATGCCCTCATGCCTTGAGGATGTATTTTCCTTTATTTTCTAAATAAAACTGATCTGTCCAAGAACTATAACACGGACTGTTCAAGAGCTGTGATGCGCCAAGGGCTTTAACGTCTGTCGCTTCAAATTTTTGTTGAAATGAGACAGAACCGAGGAGATTACACTCCCCTGACACTATTATTACTTATTTATTGTATTATCATCATACATCTTTAGAACACTCACAGAATAGCTTCTCAAAATTTGCAAAAATTTGCATTCCACCAGAAATGCATGAGATAAATTTCCTTGTTGAATATTTGCAAACATTTGGTTTTACTCTATTCATAACCTTTGATAATTTGATAGGTAAAAAAGATGTTTCATTATGAGAGGGTAACAGGCAGGAAGGCCAGGGGTCTCCAAATGGAGGAAATAGGCTGCAAGTGTCAGAAGTTTTTTCTCTCTCTCTTAAGCGGCAAGAGGAAACAAACTAGTGTTATAGTTTTTTCCTTCTCTATACAAATTTAAAAAGAGGTTTTTCTTAAAATTCTGTGTTGCCATAATGACACCTGGTTCCACCTGAACTTAATTTTTCTCAAACCTTGAGCTAAGCAATGCCTTTTTCTTATGGAAATGTTTGTCTCAAGCTATGTTAATGTGCTGTGTATTTACCATAGACTCTGTCTTCAAGTCTTTCCACCTAAAGGCTCAAAACCAACTTGAGAAACTGGTATGTTTTACTCATATATTGTTCTCCCAATCTATGTTCAGTTCAGTTCAGTCACTCAGTCGTGTCCGACTCTTTGCGACCCCATGAACCACAGCACACCAGGCCTCCCTGTCCATCACCAGCTCCCGGAATTCACTCAGACTTACATCTATCGAGTCGGTGACGCCATCCAGCCATCTCATCCTCTGTCGTCCCCTTTTCCTCCTACCCCCAATCCCTCCCGGCATCAGTCTTTTCCAACGAGTCAATGCTTCGCATGAGGTGGCCCAAGTACTGGAGTTTCAGCTTTAGCATCATTCCTTCCAAAGGACACCCAGGGCTGATCTCCTTTAGAATGGACTGGTTGGATCTCCTTGCAGTCCAAGGGACTCTCAAGAGTCTTCTCCAATACCACAGTTCAAAAGCATCAATTTTTCGGCACTCAGCTTTCTTCACAGTCCAACTCTCACATCCATACATGATCACTGGAAAAACCATAGCCTTGACTAGACAGATCTTTGTTGGCAAAGTAATGTCTCTGCTTTTGAATATGCTATCTAGGTTGGTCATAACTTCCTTCCAAGGAGTAAGCATCTTTTAATTTCATAATGAAACTATATATTTGTATCAAAATCTGCCTTTCTTCAAGATTCAAGTCAACTGTTTTATGGCCCTGGATGACTCACCCGGTGCCAATGTTATCTCAAAATGCAAGTTGTGGGTGAGGGGCCTGGTGCCATTCTCTGGGTTTTGAGACATTTCCTTTCTTTAATTATCAGACTGCTAGTAGCTATATAAAGGCCTCCCTTGTGGCTCAGTCGGTAAAGAATCTACCTGCAGTGTAGGAGACCTGGGTTCAATTCCTGGTTGGAAAGATCCCCTGGAGAAGGAAATGGCAACCCACTCCAGTAACCTTGCCTGGAAAATATCATGAGCAGAAGAGCCTGGTGGGCTGCAGTCCATGGGGTCACAAAGAGTCGGGCACGACTGGACAATTAACACTTACTTACTTACACTTAGTAGCTATATAACATCTGGCTAAAGACTAGCAGGGGGGCACTCTTTCTGACCCTTTCTGATGTCTATGTCAGAAGCTTTCTCTATGTCTGTTATACTTCAATAAATCTTTATTACACAAAAGCTCTGAGCAATCAAACCTCATCTCTGGCCCCCGATTGAATTCTTCTCCTCCGGAGGCCAAGAATCCCAGTGTCTTTCATGGTTCAGCAACAACCTTTCAATTATTGTTTTAATTGTTAAGTTATTAGCTGAACTTGAAACTTTATTCATTAGTCATTTGTATTTTCACTTCTCCAAATTATATTTTCATGTATTTAACTCTAAATACTTTCTTTCCTTTGACAGTTTATAACATGGTTGATTGGATTCCACCTTGTTTACCTGCAATCATATTCTAGCAATTTATCTAGGCGATATATCTAGGCGATTATCCCCACATCACCTTGATTATATTTCAGTGTTTATGTAGTTTTCAGACACACCTTTAAAGATGTTTTAAAGATGATTAACCTCTTCTTTTAGAGTATCTGATAATTAATGTTAATTATACATTAATAATGATAATTAATGTATCTGAGTTTTACCCCTTCAAAATCCAAGACCAACTTGAGATGGCTCATTTTAACTCCATTCTTAGTAGTTGTATGAGGTATCACTGTTTCCTCAGTCAAAGTGTACCTTATAGTTATTTGTTGCTGTATATCATGTTTATGTCCTATGTGCCTGTGTTAAGTCATGTCAGTCATGTCCGACTCTGTGTGACCCTATGGACCATAGTCAGCCATGTCCTTCACAAGTATACAAATTTGGTAAGACAATTTACAAGAATTGGTTTTGGAAAGAACATTATATGTATTTTTTCCTATATTGATTCTATCACTTAACCTTAGGATTTGTCAATTTTGGAATCAAATCACAGTAATCACAGAAGATATGCCATTTATAACTTTAAGTGTGGTGTAGCCTTGGCGGTTCAGTGGTTAAGACTCTGTGTTTCCAATGAAGAAGGTGCAGATCTGATCCCTGCTCAGGAAACCAATGTCCCATATGTCACAGAATGCAACCAAAAAATTTAAAACAAATAAAAATAAAAAACTTTAAGTGAATGACCTGTGATTTCAAGATAGTAGATTATTCACAAAACCAAGTTAAAAGGTATTGATAAACTATACCAATAGCTGAACTAAAGTTCAACATCATTCATTTTGCAATTTAAAGAAACTGAAATGTGAAATAGTAAAATAATACCAGTTTAATAGCAGAGAGAGAAGAGGAATTAAAGAGACTGATAGCGGTGAAAGAGGAGAGTGAAAAAGCTGGCTTAAAGCTCAACATTCAAAAAATGAAAATCTTGGCACCTGGTCCATTACTGCAAGGCAACCAGATGGGGGAAAAGTGGAAACAGTGACAGATTTTATTTTCTTGGGCTACAAAAATCACTGCAGATGGTAACTAGCTGGAAAATTAAAAGATGCTTGCTCCTTGGAAGAAAAGCTGTGACAAACCTAGACAGCGTATTAAAAAGCAGAGACATCACTTTGATGACAAAGGGCTATACAGTCAAAACTATGGCTTTTCCAGTAGTCACGTACGGATGTGAGAGTTGGGCTATAAAGAAGGCTGAGCACAAAAGATTTGATGCTGTTGAACTGTGTTGCTGGAGAAGACTTGAAAATCCCTTGGAGAGCAAGGAGATCAAACAAGTCAATCCTAAAGGAAATCAACCCTGAATATTCATTGGAAGGACTGATGCTGAAGCTGAAGTGCCAGTATTTTTGCCACCTGATATGAAGAGCCAACTCATTAGAAAAGACCCTGATGTTGGGAAAGATTGAGGGCAGGAGGAGAAGGGGGTGACAGAGGATGAGATGGTTAGATGGCATCACTGATTCAGTGGACATGAGTGTGAGCAAATTCCGGGAGATAGTGAAGGACAGTGTGCTGCAGATCATGGGTCACCAAAAAGTTGGACATGGCTTAGTGACTGAACAACAACAAAAATAGTATGTGGCCCAAATGAAAAAGCTTTTATTACTCACTTGTCCTATTTTATTTTTCTACCAAGTCTTGTTAAAGTTTTGTGACTGGGAAAAAAGGTAGCTTTTCATGCCAGGCTAAGGGGGAACCAAAGATATTTTTAATCATAGATACCATATGCATTAAGACAGCAAATAATAAAAAATGAAAATGATACCAAAGGTGAATAATTTAAGAAAATTTCATTTAAAAAATATTTTTAATTTATTTACTTATTTGGCTGTACTGGCTCTTGTTTGTGGCATGTGAATCTTTAGTTGTGGCATGTGGAATCTAGTTCCCTGACCATGGATCAAACTTGGACCACCTGCATTGGGAACACATAGTCTTAGCCACTGCACCACCAGGTAGGTCCCAAGAAAATTACATTTTGAGGCTACTGAACTGTCAAGACATAGAATGCAATTACGTCAAAACTTTCCAGTGAACTACTAGTTCACATGTTGTGTGCCACATAGCAATAATGTTTCAACTGAGTTTATTTTGAAACTTAAATTTTAAAAATCACTTCTGTTTCATCTTCTAGGTCAAACTTTTTGAATGCATTCATATTTTTCTCTGTTAATGTTATAAAGATACAGTGAGCACACATGATGAAGTATATGTACATGTGTTCAGGTTGGGGGCCTCAAGCTCTTGGCTACAGCAAGCCATTTGTTAGGTTGGGGATGCCATAAGAAACATACTTGAAACATCACATTTTTCACAATATGTATGTGTTTCCTTTACAAAACTGAGTTTAAACCTTTAGGCAATTGTGTGCATGAAAACAAAACAATATTTTCATTCTTAGAAAGGCCATCAAATTAATCTAGAAGACCACCTCTCCCTGTGAGCATACATGTCCCAAAATGTTATCCCTAAAGGTTTAATTTAGGACAATATTTTGACTTCCCAAATTACCATTATGTCATTATTCCCAGAGTGCTAAGATGTAGAAATAATATTAAAATGGATGTAGCTAATCAGGAAATAGACTTTACACATTAGAATAGTTCTTAAAGATTTTAAAGATATTAACTTGACATGTGAAAAACCATTATAAAAACACTGTACAGTAGCATAATTAAATACAATTTAGATTTGTCCTGAATCTGTCTATCAAAACTATTTGTTTGAAAATCAGATCCTTTATATCTCTCTGAATATGCAGCAAGTTCTTTTCAATCAGTAATACAATAGATGATTATTGTACTACTCACAGAAACCTTTAGTATTCATTAGGATTTCATTATAGAGTCAAGGAGGAAATGAAGAAAAGGAACTGCCTCCTGTCAAAAGAATTTACCATGTAGTTTGCTTCAGGAGACTGCTACAGAGAAAGAGGAAGTAATGTGATTTGTTAATGATAACCAAACAATATGTGGACAATCTCATCATTGATATCTTTCATTAGATTATCATTATTCAATGTGAAGAATACTTTGCATTTCTACTGTTACACATTATTAGAGAGTTGGATACTCTTCATCCCTACAACCCTTCCTCCACCTTTCAGTTGAACAACCACTTGTCAAGAATAAGCAGCTGCAATTAAAGTTCATAGCCACAAATAAATATTTGTTTAAACACACACACACACACACACAATTTCTCCCTCTGAAAACATATAGTGCACTGAGAGAGCTGTTTGGTAATTGCCAGTTCGATCTGAGAGGTGAGTATGGAAATCAACATCAGTCATCATTTTCCATTCTGGAAGATTTATAATTTGTGTGTTATTGTTTTTGTTGTCAAAGACTACTCATGAATCTGTGGATATCATTTAGATAGCAAATGGAGTTGGCTCAAAGAAATGTTTTCTTTTTCGTTTGTTTAGAGTTTGAGCCTAGAACTGTAGCCTTCAAGTCTCTGCTGTTTTAAAAATTATCTGGAGAGATTAAAAAATACAGATGTTAAGATGCGATGGAGTCTAAGATACAGATGTTAATGAGATCAAGTAATTGTGCATTCTCGCCCATTGCCATGTAGCTAGCGGTGCTCCTGCCAGAATAATGCATATGCTCCCTCCCAGTGAAGGTGGATTTGTCCCGGTAACATGGATTACACAGTGACATCCTTCATCACGAAATCAACATGATCCAGACAGGGCTGCTCTTTCTGCTTGGGGCCTAGACATCATGGAACAGAGACAAGCTGCTTCCGCAGGGCCTTATCTACATTTCTGACCAACAGCTGCTATTTTATGCCACTACATTTTGAACTGGTTTGTCACTCAGTAATACATAGCAGAATATTATTTCACTTATATGTGGCCCTGAACATATATTTTCAATTTGAGATGTATTTTGTTTCTTCAGAGAATTAGGTTTGAAAATAGTTGACTGACTACAAACACAGCAAAAGTATACCAATAATTTTCAGGCTGTCAACTCAGACTATAAAACAAAGTTGAAGATATTGATTATTTTTGTCAATAAAAAGAAATTTAAAAAATAGATGCAAAATAAAGCAAGTACACAGAACCAAAAGAAAAAGAAATAATATCCACATAAATGACAAGGTATTGGAAACTACAATTACTTTGCAAATAGTTAGGATATACATTGTATTTATCTTAGCATTGTTCTTGTTGTTGTTCAGTTGCTAAGTAGTGTTTGAATCCTTTGTGACCTCATTGACAGTAGCCAGCCAGGCTCCTCTCTCCACAGGATTTTCTAGGTAAGAATACCTGTTGGGATGGGTTGCCATTTCCTTTACCATTTCTTAGCATCACATTTCTTCAATAATTTAGTTTTCCAAAAATTTGTATTTAGTATAATGCTGCCAGTATGGAAATGATTTATGTAGAATCTTCTGGGATGAAAAAGTGTTTAAACAATCAAAAATTTAAACTGCTCATATAAACTAAAACAGTTTTGGAAAAACAGTCCACAAGAAGAAGATGTATAATTGAATTTCAACTTTAAAATTGTGAGTTTTGTAAGCTAATATTATGAAATTCTTTTGACTTTGATTATGTTTGGGGTATGTATTTTGTGTGTTTTTAAGATGGGGAAAGGAACTGTAAGTAATGACTTTTAGGCTGTTTATTCTGTAGCTTACCAAATGCCAATGAGCAGCATGTGGCCATGTCTTGTTTCTCTATCATTTATCATTTCATAGATACATTAATATTCTGAATATTAAGCTAGAATTTGAATATCAATTTGGCTGAATGCCATCTCTAGAAGGAGGTTCATTTGCATTGGATGGGTACTTTATTTAGTGGCACAAGAATATATTACTAATTTCTTGGTAGATATTTAACCTTTTATGAAAATATCTGATCTTTTATTTCCTCTACACAATATTTAGAAGAATGCTACTCTGCTGACTCAGCAGTAAAAAATCCATTTGCAAAGCAGATGTGGGCTCAATCCCTGTGTTGGGAAGATCCCTTGAAGAGGGAAATGACAACCCAATACAATATTCTTGTCTAGGAAATCCCATGGACAGAGGACCCTAGAGGGTTATAGTCCATAGAGTCCCAAAGAATCGGACACAAATTAGAGATTACACACACACACACACACATACATACCACAAAGTAAACCACCATGCCTAATATACAGTGAACACACATTCAGATAACATTCTTAAAATATAATAGCTACTTATAATTGCTCTAATTAACCGTACATTGCTCAAACTGTATTATTATGTTTATATTGCATTTATTTGAAACAAAAGGAATTATATTTTTATTTTTATATTATGAAAATCTAAATTACTATAAATGGCAGATGAAGAAAGAAATCATTCTCAAAGCTACAGATGTTTTAAATTTTGTATAATAAAAGATATATTCATTATAGAATCTATTCTAAATTCTTATCAACAAGAATGCATAGCAGTGAAATTTTGATTTTTTTTGTAAAATATAGAGTCTATAGCTAAAATTCTACATATTGAAGAAGATTTCAGAAGACAATAGATATAACTAATTTCTATGTAATAACTATGCTATCAACAACAGGTTTACTGATATTTTAAAAATTGAGTAGAATTTATTCAAATTATATGAAAACAAAATATTATAAATAAAACGTTATAACCAATGTGACTTAACCATGCCTGTAACTTATCATCTTTTTAAGAAAACTAAATTAATAGAGAGAAAATACTTATACAAATAAATACAGATACGTTATGCATTTGAAAATACTGAAAAGTGAAAGCCTCTATTAATGTATTTTGATACACATATTTTAAAATGTAATATGATACATAGAAAAATTTGAAAAACAAAGTAGGAAATAATATCCATAATTCTATTAAATTCTTGCTATAGTATGCCATTTGGTTTCATTACTTAAATACTTTAAGTATTGTTTAAGCAGTTCTAATTCTTATGTTGGAATGATACTATATATTTAACTTTTTGGTTATTTTATTCCCTTGAGTATTATATCTTAAGCAGTTTTCTATGTAACAGCAGAATCATTATAATCATCACTTTTAAAGACTGGAGTTGAAACATACAGAGGCTGAACAACACACCGCTGAATAACCAACAATCACAGAAGAAAACAAAAAGAAATCAAAATATTCATAGAAATAAATGAAAATGAAAACAACACCTATGGATAGATCAACTAAACAGAAAATTAACAAGGAAACACAAACTTTAAATGATACAAAGACCAGTTAGACTTAATTGATATCTATAGGACATTTCACCCCAAAACAATGAATTTCACTTTTTTCTCAAGCGCACATGGAACCTTCTCCAGGATAGATCATATCCTGGGCCATAAATCTAGCCTTGGTAAATTCAAAAAAATGGAAATCATTTCAAGCATCTTTTCTGGCCACAATGCAGTAAGATTAGATCTCAATTACAGGAGAAAAAATATTAAAAATTTCACCTTATGGAGGCTGAACAACATGCTGCTCAATAACCAACAAATCACAGAAGAAATTAAAAAAATCAAAATATGCATATAAATGAATGAAAATGAAAACACAACAACCCCAAACCTATGGGACACTGTAAAAACAGTACTAAGGGGAAAATTCATAGCAATACAAGCATACCTCAAGAAACAAGAAAAAAGTCAAATAAATAACCTAACTCTACACCTAAAGCAACTAGAAAAGGGAGAAATGAAGAACCCCAGGGTTAGCAGAAGGAAAGAAACCTTAAAAATTAGGGCAGAAGTAAATTCAAAAGAAACAAAGGAGACCATAGCAAAAAATCAACAAAGCCAAAAGCTAGTTCTTTGAGAGGATAAATAAAATTGACAAACCATTAGCCAGACTCATCAAGAAACAAAGGGAGAAAAATCAAATCAATAAAATTAGAAATGAAAATGAAGAGAACACAACAGACAACACACAAATACAAAGGATCATAAGAGACTACTATCAGCAATTATACGCCAATAAAATGGACAATGTGGAAGAAATGGACAAATCCTTAGAAAAGTACAACTTTCCAAAACTGAACCAGGAAGAAATAGAAAATCTTAACAGACCCATCACAAGCACGGAACTTGAAACTGTAATCAGAAATCTTCCAGCAAACAAAAGCCCAGGTCCAGAGGGCTTCACAGCTGAATTCTACCAAAAGTTTACAGAAGAGCTAACAGCTATCCTGCTCAAACTCTTCCAGAAAATTGCAGAGGGAGGTAACCTTCCAAACTCATTCTACGAGGCCACAATCACTCTAATACCAAAACCTGACAAAGATGCCACACAAAAAAAGATAACTACAGGTCAATATCATTGATGAACATAGATGCAAAAATCCTTAATGAAATTCTAGCAATCAGAATCCAACAACACATTAAAAAGATCACACACCATAACCAAGTAGTCTTTATCCCAGGCATGCAAGGATTCTTCAATATCCACAAATTAATCAACATCATACACCACATTAACAAATTGAAAAATAAAAGCCATATGATTATCTCAATATATGCAGAGAAAGCCTTTGACAAAATTCAACATCCATTTATGATAAAAATTCTCCAGAAAGCAGGAATAGAAGGAACATACCTCAACATAATAAAAGCTATATATGACAAACCCACAGCAAACATTATCCTCAATGGTGAAAAATTGAAAGCATTTCCCCTAAAGACAGGAACAAGACAAGGCTGCCCACTCTCACTTCTACTATTCAACATAGTTTTGGAAGTTTTGGCCACAGCAATCAGAGCAGAAAAAGAAATAAAAGGAATCCAATTGGAAAAGAAGAAGTAAAACTCTCACTGTTTGTAGATGACATGATCCTCTACATAGAAAACCCTAAAGACTCCACCAGAAAATTACTAGAACTAATCAACTAATATAGTAAAGTTGCAGGATATAAAATCAACACACATAAATCCCTTGCATTCCTATACACTAATAATGAGAAAATAGAAAAAGAAATTAAGGAAACAATTCCATTCACAATTGCAATGAAAAGAATAAAATACTTAGCAATATATCTACCTAAAGAAACAAAACACCTATATATAGAAAACTATAAAACACTGGTGAAAGAAATCAAAAAGGACACTAATAGATCGAGAAATATACCATGTTCATGGATTGGAAGAATCAATATAGTGAACATGAGTATACTACCCAAGCAATCTATAGATTCAATGCAATCCCTATCAAGCTACCAATGGTATTTTTCACAGAGCTAGAACAAATAATTTCACAATTTGTATGGAAATACAAAAAAAAAAAAAAAAAAACCAAAAAACCCTCAAATAGCCAAAGCAATCTTGAGAAGGAAGAATGGAACTGGAGGAATCAACCTACCTGACTTCAGGCTCTACTACAAAGCCACAGTCATCAAGACAGTATGGTACTGGCACAAAGGTAAAAATATAGATCAATGGAACAAAATAGAAAGCCCAGAGATAAATCCACGCACCTATGGACACCTTATCTTTGACAAAGGAGGCAAGAATATACAACGGAGAAAACACAATCTCTTTAACAAGTGGTGCTGGGAAAACTGGTCAACCACTTGTAAAAGAATGAAACTAGAACACTTTCTAACATCATACACAAAAATAAACTCAAAATGAATTAAAGATCTAAACGTAAGACCAGAAAACATAAAACTCCTAGAGGAGAACATAGGCAAACACTCTCCAACATAAATTACAGCAGGACCCTCTATGACCCACCTCCCAGAATATTGGAAATAAAAGCAAAAATTAAAAAATGGGACCTAATTAAAATTAGGACCTAATTAAAATTTAAAAGCTTCTGCACAACAAAGGAAACTATAAGCAAGGTGAAAAGCAGCTTTCAGAATGGGAGAAAATAATAACAAATGAAGCAACTGACAAAGAATTAATCTCAAAAATATACAAGCAACTCCTGCAGCTCAATTCCAGAAAAATAAATGACCCAATCAAAAAATGGCCCAAAGAACTAAATAGACATTCCTCCAAAGAAGACATACAGATGGCTAACAAACACATGAAAAGATGCTCAACATCACTCATGATCAGAGAAATGCAAATCAAAACCACAATGAGGTACCATTTCATGCCAGTCAGAATGGCTGCTATCCAAAAGTCTACAAGCAATAAATGCTAGAGAGGATGTGGAGAAAAGGAAACCCTCTTACTCTGTTGGTGGGAATGCAAACTAGTACAGCCACTATGGAGAACAGTGTGGAGATTCCTTAAAAAACTGGAAATAGAACTGCCTTATGACTCAGAAATCCCACTGCTGGGCATACACACTGAGGAAACCAGAATTGGAAGAGACATGTGTACCCCAATGTTCATTGCAGCACTGTTTATAATAGCCAGGACATGGAAGCAACCTAGATGTCCATCAGCAGATGAATGGATAAGAAAGCGGTGGTACATATACACAATGGAGTATTACTCAGCCATTAAAAAGAATACATTTGAATCAATTCTAATGAGGTGGATGAAACTGGAGCCTATTTTACAGAGTGAAGTAAGCCAGAAAGAAAAACAGCAAAACAGTATACTAACGCATATATATGGAATCTTGAAAGATGGTAACAATAACCCTATATGCGAGACAGGAAAAGAGACACAGATGTATAGAACGGTGTTTTGGACTCTGTGGGAGAGGCCGAGGGTGGGATGATGTGGGAGAATGGCATTGAAACATGTATAATATCATATGTAAAATGAATCACCAGTCCACGTTAAATGCATGATACAGGATGCTTGGGGCTGGTGCACTGGGATGACCCAGAAGGATGGTATGGGGATGGAGGTGGGAGGGGGGTTCAATACAATATTGTAAAGTAATTAGCCTCCAACTAAAATAAATAAATTTATATTAAAAAATAATAAAGACTGGGCTTGAAGTTAGGTTTTGACTTCTGGTCCCTACCACTCATTTTCTGCTCCTTCAGTATTCCCTACCAAGTCAGCAAATACAAAAAGGCCACTTGAAAATGTGAATCAAAGTGCCAACTATATATTAGGAGAACACCAGCACCAACTGTAAGGCACTCAGTTCAGTTCAATTGCTCAGTGATGTCCTACTCTTTGCGACCCCATAAACGGCAACACACCAGGCCTCCCTGTCCATCACCAACTCCCAGAGTCCACCGAAACCCATGCCATTGTGTTGGTGATGCCATCCAACCATCTCATCCTCTATCATCCCCTGCTCCTCTTGCCCTCAGTCTTTCCCAGCATAAGGGTCTTTTCAAATGAGTCAGCTCTTCACATAAGGTGGTCAAAGTATTAGAGTTTCAGCTTCAGCATTAGTCCTTCCAATGAACACCCAGGACTGATCTTTAGGATGGACTGGTTGGATGTCTTTTCAGTCCAAGGGACTCTCAAGAGTCTTCTCCAACACCACAGTTCAATAGCATCAATTCTTTGGCGCTCACCTGTCTTCACAGTCCAACTCTCACATCCATACACGACCACTGGAAAAACCATAGCCTTGACTAGACGTATCTTTGTTGGCAAAGTAATGTCTCTGCTTTTTAATATGCTATCTAGGTTGGTCATAACCTTCCTTCCAAGGAGAAAGTGTCTTTTAATTTCATGGCTGCAATCAGCATCCACAGTGATTTTGAAGTCCAGAAAAATAAAGTCAGCCACTGTTTCCACTGTTTCTCCATCTATTTGCCATAAAGTGATGAGACCAGATGATACTGGATAAAGTTAAAGAATGAGTTTTCTGCTTAAAGAACATGAGAGTGCTTCTACCTGTAAATCTTTATCAGTCAAATTTCAGAAAGGAATACTTCAGAGTGTGCTGAATAACTGAGGTGAAATTTAATGTCATGACTGACTCTTTGTTACCCCATGGACTGTAGATCACCAGGCTCCTCTGTCCATGGAATTCTCCAGGCAAGATACTGGAGTGGGTTGCCATTCTCTTCTCCAGGGGAATCCTCCTGACCCAGGGGTTGAACACAGGTCTCCTGCATTGCAGACAGATTCTTTACCATCAGCCACAAATAGTCCTGAAATACTGAGACCTTAAAAGCATAACAGTAAATAGTGTGTTTATTTGGAAATTAGCAATTCATAGGAGGAAATCACCATAATATTTGGAAATAAACGAGCTAGGTTTATCATAGGAATCAAAAGCAATGCATCTGCAACATCTACAACAAATACTGCTCAGTGGGAGCTGGACTTCTTGGAGGAGACACAATAACTTGTGAAAGAACATCAGAAGCAGAGAGTTCTGTAAGATGTATTCTGGCTTCTTCTTTGTTCCCATCACTCATTCTTCTTTAGGAACTCCCAGTTTGTAAGGTATTCAGGAACCATTTTTGATGGGAAAGGCAGTCCTCTTAACCTAAAAGAGAAATCTTAATGTTTGAAGTCTTTAATAGTCTTAGTTGTCTATAGTCTTCCATTAGGTTTTCCTGGTGGATTGGAAGTTGCAGAGGTGCCCTAATAAATACCTTGGGTTTAAAACATAATCTTTCTTGTCCCATTGTGTAGTGGTGACCTTATTTCTCCTTGGTAATAGATTTATTTACAGAACCAATTACCCTAGCCTTACAATACAATAGTTCATCTTTCTTTTATCTAATTCATCCTATACCAAGAGAAGTCCTTGTCAGTCTCAACTTCCAATTCAATGGCAATGTTGCTGTGACCCTCCATGAAAACGTCCCTGAGAACTAACAGCTCAAAGTCACAGGAATGAGAATCCAGAATTCTTCAAGAGGGTTACTAGATCCAGATATGAAAACAGCTACTGCCAACCCTTGTTCTGACATCTAACCCTATGGGAGGATCTGCTCCACACATTTCTTGGTGAATCAAAGCATATACTGTATTCAATCAGACAACACTCCAAACACTGCAGTGTTTTCTCTTAGTTGGCACCACACAGTTTTCAGAACTTTATTTCATTATTCTATCAGGTCACCTATCTCTGTGCATTGAGGTTATTTGATAAGATAAATGAATGTTATGAATTTAAACCCTTTGCCACATTTCTTAAGCAGAAACAATATTTGTGTAATCCACTATTCTGGTACATAAAGCATTCTAAAAGTCCATGAGTGATGATGCTGGCAGAAAAACAGAAGGCAGTGAAGACAACTCTGCCCAGAATAAGTGTTTTTCTAAAAGGACATATCACTGCTATCCAGGAAACAAGGTTCCAAAGTCAATAAGATGCCAGCAAGTAATTGGCTAGTCTTCCTAGGAAATAATGTTATTTTGGGGAGGGACAGGTATTGGCAGGCTGCATACTCAACAGTAATAGAGGAAAAATCAGCTTTAGTGAGTAGGGCATGCTGTGGAGCCCATTCATAGTATCTTTTCTGCTGCATATTATTCTGTATATTGTCCAGTGAGCAACCCACCAGGGAGGCTGGGAACGAGGTTAACTGATGGGATGTTTCATGTTGAGAGCCTACTTGGTAGTGGCTGTGTGTTTTTTTATATTATTAAAAATTATTTTCCAAGTTTATTGAGAAATAATTAACATACATCACTGTGTAAGTTTAAGGTATACAGAATCATGGATTCATTTACATATATTGTGAAATAATATTATGACAATACATTTAGTTAACACCCATGTATCTCATTTAGATACAGTTAGAAGAAAAAAAATTTCTTCTTATGATGAGAATTCTTAAGAACTACTCTCAATAACTTTGCAATATATGATGCAGTAGTGTTAACTACGGTTGTCATGTTGTACATTACATTCATTGTTGTTGTTCAGTCTCTAAGTCGCGTCCTACTCTTTTCAAGCCCCTGGACTGCAGCATGTCGGGCTCCCACTATGTCCTGGGAGTTTGCTCAAATTCATATCCATTGAGTCAGTGATGCTGTCTAACCATCTGATACATTATATTCACAGTGCTTATTTATTTTATACCTGGAAGTTTGTACATTTTTATTATCATCTTTCAAGTCCCCCTCCCCACAATGCTCCTTTCTGTATTATGGTAATCACCAATCAGATATACTTTTCCATCAATTTTTTAAAAAATTAGATTCCACATGTAAGTGAAATCATACAGTATTTTTCTTTTTCTGTCTGACATTTCACTTAGCTGAATGTCTTCAGGGTGCATCAATGTTGCCACAAATTGTAGGATTTTCTTATTTTTATGGTTGAATGATATTCCACTGTGTGTGTGTGTGTGTGTGTGTGTGTGTGTATACAATTTCTTTATCCATTCATTCATCGAAGGACACTTGTTTTCCTATCTTGTTTACTATAAACAATGCTGCTATGAACATGGGAGTGCGTACATCTTCTTTATTTATTGTTTTTGTTTCCTTTGTCCATAGTTCCAGAAATGGAATTGCTGGATTAAAAATAATTCTATTTTTAATTTTTGTGGAACCACCATGTTGTTTTCACAGTAGCTGCACCAATTTGCAGTTCCTGCCAACAACGCACAAAGGTTCCACCTAGTCTGCATCTATGCCAGCATTGGTTATCTCTTGTCTTTCTATCATAGTCATTCTAACAGGCATAAGGTACACAACTCATTATGGTTCTAATTTGCCTTTCCCTAATGACTAGCGAATTTTAGCTAGTTCATGTACCTGTTCATGTACCTGTTGGTATGTTGAGAAACTGTTTTAAAGTAATTTTTGAATAAGTAATGAATTTAAGAGAAAGGCAACATTTTCTGTTTGCCTGTGTGTGTGCTAAGTTGCTTCAGTCGAGTCCAACTCTGTGATCCTCTGGACTGTAACCTACCAGGATCCTCTGTCCATGGGATTCTTCAGGCAAGAATACTGGAGTTGGTTGCCAGGCCCTCCTCCAGGGGATCTTCCCGACCCAGGGATCTAACCTACATCTCTTATACCTGCTGCATTGGCAGGGAGGTCCTTTGCCGCTGGCACCACCTGGCTAGTGCAATATTTCTGCCTATTTTATATGGCTTTGGAGAACGAGAATTATCACTGAGTTAGGTCAGATGACCTCTAAGGTTCTTCCCAACTATAATATTCTAGATTCATATTCAGTGCATTTCTCTGCCACAAACAACAGTTTCACCCTCACATTGCAAAATTATAAATTGAGAATAAGATCAATCTACATTTGCAAATTGTTGGAATATCACCAATCCTGGGCTTTGGTCCTGGTAGTTAGTGGTCACTCTTATAGGTTTAATTTCATCTTTGTGAGTTTCCAAACTTTGTAAAAACAGGCTAAGGGCAGTAGCAGGCAATTAGCTCACAAGAGTAGAGGGTTTCTTTCAAAAACATTTCTTTGTTTTCAGTTTCAATCTTTATATTACTGTAAAAAAGACACACACACATTTATTATTTTGATTGGTTGGTGATCTGATTATTGGGGCTTCCCAGGTGGCTCAGTGGAAAGAATCCACCTGCAATTCAAGAGACAGGAGACACGTTCGATCCCTGGATCAAAAAGATCCCCTGGAGGAAAGTGTGGCAACCCACTCCAGAGGAGCTTGGAGGGCTACAGTCCATGGGGTTGCAAAGAGTCAGACATGACTGGATTTAGCATGTATGCATTTGGTTTCTTTTAACTTATGGCAGAAAGTGAAGAGGAACTAAAAAGCCTCTTGATGAAAGTGAAAGAGGAGAGTGAAAAAGTTGGCTTAAAGCTCAACTTTCAGAAGACGAAGATCATGGCATCTGGTCCCATCACTTCATGGGAAATTGATGGGGAAACAGTGTCAGACTTTATTTTTTGGGGATCCAAAATCACTGCAGATGGTGACTGCAGCCATGAAATTAAAAGATGCTTACTCCTTGGAAGGAAAGTTATGACCAACCTAGACAGCATATTCAAAAGCAGAGACATTACTTTGCCAACAAAGGTCCATCTAGTCAAGGCTATGGTTTTTCCAGTAGTCATGTATGGCTGTGAGAGTTGGACTGTGAAGAAAGCTGAGTGCTGAAGAATTGATGCTTTTGAACTGTGGTGTTGGAGAAGACTCTTGAGGATCTCTTGGGCTGCAAGGAGATCCAACCAGTCCATTCTAAAGGAGATCAGTCCTGGGTGTTCTTTGGAAGGAATGATGATAAAGCTGAAACTCCATTACTTTGGCCACCTCATGTGAAGAGTTGACTCGTTGGAAAAGACTCTGATACTGGGAGGGATTGGGGGCAGGAGGAGAAGGGGACGACAGAGGATGAGATGGCTGGATGGCATCACCGACTCGATGGAAGTGAGTGTGAGTGAACTCCGGGAGTTGGTGATGGACAGGGAGGCCTGGCGTGCTGAAATTCATGGGGTCGCAAAGAGTCAGAGATGATTGAGTGACTGAACTGAACTGAACTTTTAGAATGTATCATTCATAACATTGTAATCAAAAGTACCAATTCATATCATAGGTGTAGGAGAAGAACCACTATAATGATCCATGAATTTTTTACTCCTATTTGTGCAGTTAATTTATTTCATGGAAATGATGGATTTTTCAGTTCATTGTCCATTTACACTCAGGGTAAAAGCATAAAGGTCAGTAAAGAATGTTTAATGACCAGAAAAGTTGCTAACTAAGGAATATAGAAGATGTGAAATTGTACATTTTCATCCTGTCTGGGAACATCTATATTTGTTAAGTCTGATATTTAAAAAACATAACACAGTTTGGCAAAAAGTTTAGATTTTCCAATACATGAAATGTGACATGCTCTTAAATAGACTTTTGCCTAGCACCTTTTTCAGGTATAAGGAACACATAATTCACAAGAATCAGTCAAGACAGTACAATGTTGGATGATAGAGAGCTTCTGAATATATAAAGTTCAGCATTTTCCCAATTGGGTTTAAACAGACTTCCCTTAGGAACAGTTTCTGCCATAGAGTATTTATTATCTTGAATAATGTGACAGAAAGAAATGGAATGAGGAAATGATTTTTACTAAATAAAAGCAACCATCAACTCTCAAAAGATAAACTATCCATATTTTAAGAATACAGTTCACTAGAAAATCTTGGTGTCTTAATGACAATTTGGAGAACCAGCTTTTATCTGTGCTTTGCAAAGCAAGTACACACATTCAGTTTCACAGCTCAAGTATCTACAGCTAGATGTCTAAAAATTGTCAAGATCTACAAAATGATTTTCCTTTTGTCAGTTCTGCCCAAACAAGCAGGGAAGCCAAACTCCCCAAGAGCTGATTCTCAGAGCAGACAGGAACAGTAAATAAAGAGAGGCTCTTAGAGAAACCAAGGCAGAAATGAAAGCTCTGTGAGACCCAAGGGACCCGTAGGAGCTGTCATGACTCACTGTGGTCTTATAAAACAGGAAGCCTAAATCGCAGTTGTGGAGCTTCTGACAAAACCAGCTGCTGGCCTTTTTCTTGGGAGGGGACATTGGTTTTACCCTAACGCTTCATTCTGTAAGGAGCTGAAGATTACTATTCACAGACAAAATCACATAGCAAAGGAAATGTTTGTTTGTTTTTTCTAGAAGCAAAAGTAGAAAAGAAGAATTTTATTGAGAATTGTTTCCCTATCTTTAACCCATTTTTTTTTCCTAATGGAAATGAAGGTCTCTTTTTGGACCCAAAATAGAGTTGCTAGATTTGTTTCTCTAGGAAAAACTGAAAATCTTGTTGGGTGAGGTAGAAAGTAAATATAGATGCAAGATAAAATTAAGGAAATGAATACCAGTAAATTAAAGTGCCTCTTTTTGCATATTATTTGCTTGTTTAAAATATCAAATATTTATGCCCTAAATTCATTCTTAAGATATTAAAGTATCTTCTACTTTAAGACAACTGTTTTCTTATTGTTAAAAAATAAAACTAATAACAGTAAAAAGAATTGCCACAGAGTTAGATTTTTCCAACTATAAAATCCTAAGTTGATATATAAAATGTCTTTTGTATAATGTTATATATATATATATTAGATATATGTTGTATTATGTTTTAGATAAACATTATATAAAGTGTTGTCAAAGAGTCAGAAATGACTTAGCAACTGAACAACAAATTATATTATCACTTGGCAAAATCATGTGGTTTATTTCCATTATCAAATTGCTCACTTGCACTAAGGATCAAGAAAACTGTGATTTGTGATCTAAAATCTCTGTGGTTGATTTTGAAGACATACAGTCTTGATTGTAAAATCTGTGTTTAAGGAGGGGGACTCTGTACTTGCCAAAAGGGTAGAATGAGGAAGCTTTAGTCACCACCATAATCTCCTTTATCATGCTTATCACAGCTCCCCCCAAAAGCTGTTACTGCCGTTATGGCCTCTGAGTGTATTATAATGCTTATTTAAATGGAATGTTCGGAGGCAGCAAGAGATAATGTATTAGAAGTCATATAGATCAGCATATAAGTATCAATTTCCAATGTGATTCCAGAGTATTGCTGTGAAATTCTATGCAATATCTCAGAAAAGGTTTCTGAAGTCAACATTCATATAATAAATAATTCAGGAATGCTAAAAATTATTATGCACTTAGACAAATAACCAGTAAAATTCCAGACACCAGAGAAAGTAATAGTAATCAATGTCACTTATGACATCATCTCCCTCACAGAGATATTCACTGCTTCAAGGTTCATTGAATAAACTCTTTGGGGTTTAGCTTCATTAACATAAATTGTCATAAGAATACTTATCTCAGCCTAAATTGGAAAAATGGAAATGCTCAAATTAAACTCGTATTTAACACATGAAACTTCCAGACAACACTCCCTTGACAGTGAATATAATTCAAATATATTATATTTTTTATGTTTAGTAGAGCTTTCAGCTAGCTGTCCCAAACACTTGAAAATGAATCATTTATTTTTGCTCCTGCAATTTAAATGATGCAGTGAAGAGTAAATCTTATGCTTTTCTGAGTTTCTCAGTAAAATACAATTTCATTTATTGGTCAAGAGGCTCAAGAGAATGCTTCTTCCAAGAAGCTTCATTTTACTGAGAAAGAAAAATAGGTTAGATAACAACATTATTTTTCAATTTAATGTTTATTTTTCACAAGGTAAATCATCCTTTAAAATACATCCCCCTATTTTGGAAAGCACGATTTTATTTCAAACCTGTGTGATTCTGACTGAGCATATCCCTCATCTACTATTTTGACTCTTGGGAACAAGTCATCTGTTGTTTACGGTAGCACTGTCTCTCAGAAGCATGAGGTCCGAACATTGTGGCAAGCTTCTTTATATCTGGCATTCTTCCTTCATACTTCTTCCTTATTTTTTGATTTGGCTTGCATCATCTTCTTTGGCAGAGTCAGTAGGAAATTCCTTTGATTCCAGGTACAGTGTTAGTCACTAAAGGAATTATTTTCAGAGAGAAACTCCTTATCTCCATGGGGCTATAACAGACACCCTGAGCACAATTTTTCTTAGATCAATAAACCTGTATATTCCATCATGTTTAGGTCCCTACACAGATATAATAGTCACAACTTTAGAAGAGTGAAAACCATTAGAAAAATTTGAAACATATGTAGCTTAAGTAGTCTCTTTGCTGTTATACACACACACATGTTGTCTATGTATACTTGCCATGGTCCACACCTATATGCCTAGGGTATAAATTTCCTAATAGTACAATGCTGTCATTTCAGTAAGTAGTCCTCATGAGGTTATTTTTTTTTTGAAATAAATGCAGTAAGAGATTATTTGTATCTGTTATACTGAAAAAACTCACTCTGTACAGTATCATTTTATAATTAATAGTTTATGATAATGATACATTTACCAAAAAAGCATGGCAACCCACTCCAGTATTCTTGCCGGGAGAATCCCATGGACAGAGGAGCCTGATGGACTGCAGTCCGAAGGGTTGCAAAGAGTTGGACACTGAGTCACTAAGCATGTGATGCTAACATTAAGGATTACAGGGCAAGAAAATAACACTTTCATTTGATTTACTAAGGGATAACAATATTCTTAAGTCATAAGATATTAGGGCAATAAAACATCAACTCTAAAGGTCAAATTATTAGGACATGTCCAAATTAGGAAAGAATAATTAGGATGGACATGAATGATGATTCTTTTCATGCTTTTGTTATTGATGTAAAGCATTTGTTTTTATCAAAATGCACCAATTTGATCAAGGTCATTAGTAGCTCTAAAAATGAAAATAAATTGATCTGTACAAGTGTTTTAGAATTTCATAGCCTTGAATTTCATAGAAGAAAACTTCTTTAGTCACTACTTCCATACCATGTACTCTTGCCTGGAAAATCCCATGGATGGAGGAGCCTAGTAGGCTGCAGTCCATGGGGTCGCTAAGAGTCAGGCACGACTGAGCGACTTCACTTTCACTTTTCACTTTCATGCATTGGAGAAGGAAATGGCAACGCACTCCAGTCTTCTTGCCTGGAGAATCCCAGGGACGGGGGCACCTGGTGGGCTGCCGTCTATGGGGTCGCACAGAGTCGGACACGACTGAAGTGACTTAGCAGTAGCAGTCCATACCATGACCTCTGTAATGAACAAAGAAGTTATATGCTCACAAAGACTATTATTTAAAAACAAACATGTAGATTGAACCCTGACTAAAAATGTGCTAATTATTTTATGCTAGTGCAGCTATTAGTCAAGATTAAATATTTAGCAGCTCCTTCTTTTTAAGTCTTTCTTAATGCTTCCATAGGGATATCAGTGATGTCATCAATTGCTTTTGGTAAGGAAGGAACACACTGAGTCACCCAGGGTTCTATTATAGGACAGTGGGATGTGTGGATGGTTAAATTAAAACATTAACTGTTTCATAGAGGAAAGAATGGGGAGGAAAGTGTATACCCTTTTAGAGGAAATATTGCAACAAGTTTAAAAAGAGTTAGCTATCAAAGCATGAATACATTAAACCCATTTCTGTATGATTTCCTGAAATAAATGGTTTTTATCTAATAAAATAAAAACCTTAAATAGCCATTTATAAATAGTAATTGTGACCAAATAAAACTCCAATATAGATTAAACTTTGTATGTTAGCTCCTGTCTTGGCAAGATAGCAAACAATGCAGATGACATGCTTTTATATGAAGCCCATTCCTGGAAAAAAAGCCTCTTGATGAATGAGAAAGAGGAGCAAAAAGTTGGCTTAAAACTCAACATTCAGAAAACTAAGATCATGGCATCCAGTCCCATCACTTCATGGCAAATAGATGGGGAAACAGTAGAAACAGTGACAGACTTTATTTTGGGGGGCTCCAAAATAATTGCAAAGGAGGCAGTCCTAAGATGGTGGAGGAATAGGACAGGGAGACCACTTTCTCCCCCACAAATTCATCAAAAGAACATTTAAACGCTGAGTAAAATCTGCAAAACAACTTCTGAATGCCGGCAGAGGACATCAGGCACCCAGAAAAGCAGCCCATTGTCTTCGAAAGGAGGTAGGAAAAATATAAAAGACAAAAAAAGAGACAAAAGAGGGAGGGACGGAGCTCTGTCCTGGGAAAGGAGTCTTAAAAAGAGAGAAGTTTCCAAACACCAGGAAACACCCTCACTGCCGAGTCTGTGCCAAGCCTTGGAAGCACAGAGGGCAACAAAATAGGGAGGAAAAATAAGTAAATAATTAAAACCCACAGATTACGAGCCCAACGGTATTGGGCCGGGAGGCGTGGGCTGCATTGCTTAGAGTAAGGATCGGGCCTGAATGCCCCCGAGGGTAATCAGAGCGAACTAATTTGGGCTAGCAAACCAGACTGTGGGATAGCTACCACGCGAAAAGCCCTAAGGCACTGCCAGGCCCACACACAGAACAAAGGGCAGAACAGAACTAGCCGGCTGCAGACCATCCCCCTAGGGCGACAGGCAGCCAGAGCCAGAAGGGCGCAATCACAGCCCCAGAGAGACATTATCTACCAAACTGCAAGCAGGCTTCTTTGCTAAGACTTCTTGGGGTTCTGGACAGTCATCCACCTGAGAAGGTGTGCCAGTTGTACACCCAGAAAACCGAGCGGCAGGGACGGGAGAGGCGATAAGTCGCAGTGACCGCGCCCGCCAAACACCTTATCACCTGAGCTGCTCAGAGCTGGGAAGGGCACAAAACACAGGCCCAACGGAGTCTGCGCCTCTGAGGACTACCCGAGTGCCTGAATCTGAGCGGCTTAGACCTGGGAAGTGCATGCAGCCCAGGGCCGGCCTCAGACTGTGTGGGCAGGGAGGGTGCACACGCGCCATGAGAAGGTGCAGGCCCAGTGTGGCTGAGAAACTGAGAGCACACGCCAGCCTTATTTGTTTGCAGCTTCCCTCCCTCCCCACAGCGTGACTGAACAAGTGAGCCTAAAAAAGTGTCCACCACCGCCCCCTTGTGTTAGGGCGGAAATCCGACACTGAAGAGCCCGGCAAACAGAAGCTAAAACGGAGGGAACCGCCTTGGAAGTGACAGGTGCAATAGAATAGATTAAAACCCTGTAGTAAGTACTGACTACATAGGAAGGGGCCTATAGATCTTGAGAAATATAAGCTGGACCAAGAAACTATCTGAAAATGAACTGACTCCACACTGCCCACAACACCAGAGATATTTTACTATTTTTACAATCATTCTTTTCCTTTTTTTCTTCTTCTTCTTTTTTCTTTTTCTTTTCTGTTTTTTAACTTAAAAAAAATAAGTCCTCTGTTACTCCTTTAATTTTCATTTTTATAACCTACTGCTGCTGCTGCTGCTAAGTCGCGTCAGTAGTGTCCGACTCTGTGCGACTCCATAGATGGCAGCCCACCAGGTGCCCCCGTCCCTGGGATTCTCCAGGCAAGAAGACTGGAGTGCGTTGCCATTTCCTTCTCCAATGCATGAAAGTGAAAGTGAAGTCGCTCAGTCGTGCCTGACTCTTAGCGACCCCATGGACTGCAGCCTACCAGGCTCCTCCGCCCATGGGATTTTCCAGGCAAGAGTACTGGAGTGGGGTGCCATTGCCTTCTCCAAAAGTTATAATCTACTATTACTTTTCAAAAAAAAAAGACTTTTTAAAAGCAAACTTCATATATATATTAATAACTTTTGTGACTTTTTTTTCTTCTTTTTTTTTAATATTGTATTTTTGAAAATCCAACCTCTACTCTAGATTTTTAATCTTTGCTTTTTGGTATTTGTTATCAATTTTGTACCTTTAAGAAACCAATCTTTAGTACCTATTTTTACTTGAGAGCGAGATTACTGGCTTGACTGCTCTCTCCCACTTTGGACTCTCCTTTCTCTCCACTAGGTCGCCTCTGTCTCCTCCCTCCCCCTTCTCTTCTCTACTCAATTCTCTGAATCTCTGTGTATTCCAGATGGTGGAGGACACTTAGGGAACTGATTACTGGCTGGATCTGTCTCTCTCCTTTTCATTCCCCCCTTTTATCCTCCTGGCCACCTCTGTCTCCTTCCTCCCTCTTCTCTTCTCTGTATAACTCCATGAACATCTCTGAGCGGTCCAGACTATGGAGCGCACACAAGGAAGTGATTACTGGCTAGCTTGCTCTCTCCTCTTTTGATTCCACCTCATCTCATTCGGGTCACCTCTAACTCCCTCCTCCCTCTTCTCTTCTCCATGTAACTCTGTGAACCTCTCTGGGTGTCCCTCACTGTGGAGAAACTTTTCATCTTTAACCTAGATGTTTTATCAATGGTGCTGTATAGAAGGAGAAGTCTTGAGACTACTGTAAAAATAAGACTGAAAACCAGAAGCAGGAGGCTTAGGTCCAAATCCTGAGAACATCAGAGAACACCTGACTCCAGGGAATGTTAATCGACAGGAGCTCATCAAACCCCTCCATACCTACATTGAAACCAAGCACCACACAAGGGCCAACAAGTTCCAGGGCAAGACATACCACGCAAATTCTCCAGCAACACAGGAACACAGCCCTGAGCTTCAATATACAGGCTTCCCAAAGTTACTCCAAAACCACTGACATCTCATAACTTGTTACTAGACACATCATTGCACTCCAGAGAGAAGAAATCCAGCTCCACCCACCAGAACACTGACACAAGCTTCCCTAACCAAGAAACCTTGACAAGCCACCGATACAAATCCACCCACAGCGAGGAAACTCCATAATAAAGAGAACTCCACAAACTGCCAGAATACAGAAAGGTCACCCCCAACTCAGCAGTATAAACAAGATGAAGAGACAGAGGAATACACAGCAGGTAAAGGAACAGGATAAATGCCCACCAAACAAAAGAAAAGAGGAAGAGATAGGGAATCTATCTGATAAAGAATTCTGAATAATGATAGTGGAAATGATCCAAAATCTTGAAATAAAAATGGAATCACAGATAAATAGCCCAGAGGCAAGGATTGAGAAAATGCAAGAAAGGCTTAACAAGGACCTAGAAGAAATAAAAAAGAGTCAATATATAATGAATAATGCAATAAATGAGATCAAAAACACTCTGGAGGCAACAAATAGTAGAATAATGGAGGCAGAAGATAGGATTAGTGAAATAGAAGATAGAATGGTAGAAATAAATGAATCAGAGAGGAGAAAAGAAAAACGAATTAAAAGAAATGAGGACAATCTCAGAGACCTCCAGGACAATATTAAACGCCACAACATTCAAATCATAGGAGTCCCAGAAGAAGAAGACAAAAAGAAAGACCATGAGAAAATACTTGAGGAGATAATAGTTGAAAAAATCCCTAAAATGGGAAAGGAAATAATCACTCATGTTCAAGAAACCCAGAGAGTCCCAAACAGGATAAACCCAAGGCAAAACACCCCAAGACACATATTAATCAAATTAACAAAGATCAAACACAAAGAATAAATATTAAAAGCAGCAAGGGAAAAACAACAAATAACACACAAGGGGATTCCTATAAGGATAACAGCTGATCTTTCAATAGAAACTCTTCAGGCCAGGAGGGAATGGCAAGACATACTTAAAGTGATGAAAGAAAATAGCCTACAGCCCAGATTACTGTACCCAACAAGGATCTCATTCAAATATGAAGGAGAAATCAAAATCTTTATAGACAAGCAAAAGCTGAGAGAATTCAGCACCACCAAACCAGCTCTCCAACAAATGCTAAAGGATATTCTCTAGACAGGAGACAAAAACTGTGTATAAACTCGAACCCAAAACAATAAAGTAAATGGCAATGGGATCATACTTATCAATAATTACCTTAAACGTAAGTGGGTTGCATGCCCCAACCAAAAGACAAAGACTGGCTGAAGGGATAAAAAAACAAGACCCCTATATATGTTGTCTACAAGAGACCCACCTCAAAACAGGGGACACATACAGACTGAAAGTGAAGGGCTGGAAAAAGATTTTCCATGCAAATAGAGATCAAAAGAAAGCAGGAGTAGCAGTACTCATATCAGATAAAATAGACTTTAAAACAAAGGCTGTAAAAAGAGACAAGGAAGGACATTACATAATGATCAAAGGATCAATCCAAGAAGAAGATATAACAATTATAAATATATATAACCCAACATAGGAGCACTGCAATATGTAAGACAAATGCTAACAAGTATGAAAGGGGAAATTAACAATAACACAATAATAGTGGGAGACTTTAATATCCCACTCACACCTATGGATAGATCAACTAAACAGAAAATTAACAAAGAAACACAAACTTTAAATTATACAATAGACCAGTTAAACCTAATTGATATCTATAGGACATTTCACCCAAAAAACAATGAATTTCACCTTTTTCTCAAGCGCACATGGTACCTTCTCCAGAATAGATCGCATCCTGGGCCATAAATCTAGCCTTGGTAAATTCAAAAAAACTGAAATCATTCCAAGCGTCTTTTCTGACCACAATGCAGTAAGATTAGATCTCAATTACAGGAGAAAAAATATTAAAAATTCCAATATATGGAGGCTGAACAACACGCTGCTGAATAACCAACAAATCACAGTAGAAATAAAAAAAGAAATCAAAATATGCATAGAAATGAATGAAAATGAAAACAGAACAACCCCAAACCTATGGGACACTGTAAAAGCAGTGCTAAGGGGAAAGATCATAGCAATACTGGCATACCTCAAGAAACAAGAAAAAAGTCAAATAAATAACCTAACTCTATACTTAAAGCAATTAGAAAAGGAAGAAATGAAGAACCCCAGGTTTAGTAGAAGGAAAGAAATCTTAAAAATTAGGGCAGAAATAAATGCAAAAGAAACAAAGGAGACCATAGCAAAAATCAACAAAGCCAAAAGCTGATTCTTGAAAGGATAAATAAAATTGACAAACTATTAGCCAGACTCATCAAGAAACAAAGGGAGAAAAATGAAATCAACAAAATTAGAAATGAAAATGGAGAGATCACAACAGACAACACAGAAGTACAAAGGATCATAAGAGACTACTATCAGCAACTATATGCCAATAAAATGGACAACGTGGAAGAAATGGACAAATTCTTAGAAAAGTACAACTTTCCAAAACTGAACCAGGAAGAAATAGAAAATCTTAATAGACCCATCACAAGCACGGAAATTGAAACTGTACTCAGAAATCTTCCAGCAAACAAAAGCCCAGGTCCAGACGGCTTCACAGCTGAATTCTACCAAAAATTTAGAGGAGAGCTGACACCTATCCTACTCAAACTCTTCCAGAAAATTGCTGAGTAGGGTAAACTTCCAAACTCATTCTGTGAGGCCACCATCACCCTAATACCAAAACCTGACAAAGATGCCACACAAAAAAAGAAAACTACAGGCCAATATCACTGATGAACATAGATGCAAAAATCCTTAATAAAATTCCAGCAATCAGAATCCAACAACACATTAAAAAGATCATACACCATGACCAAGTAGGCTTTATCCCAGGGATGCAAGGATTTTTCAGTATCTGAAAATCAATCAATGTAATATACCACATTAAATTATTGAAAAATAAAAGCCATATGATTATCTCAATATATGCAGAGAAAGCCTTTGACAAAATTCAACATCCATTTATGATAAAAACTCTCCAGAAAGCAGGAATAGAAGGAACATACCTCAACATAATAAAAGCTATATATGATAAACCCACAGCAAACATTATCCTCAATGGTGAAAAATTGAAAGCATTTCCCCTAAAGTCAGAAACAAGACAAGGGTGCCCACTTTCACCTCTACTATTCAACATAGTTTTGGAAGTTTTGGCCACAGCAATCAGAGCAGAAAAAGCAATAAAAGGAATCCAGATTGGAAAAAGAAGTAAAACTCTCACTGTTTGTAGATGACATGATCCTCTACATAGAAAACCCTAAAGACCCCATTAGAAAATTACTAGAGCTAAACAACTAATATAGTAAAGTTGCAGGATATAAAATCAACACAGAGAAATCCCTTGCATTCCTATACACTAAAAGTGAGAAAATGGAGAAATTAAGGAAAAAATGCCATTCACTATTGCAACAAAAAGAATAAAGTACTTAGGAATATATCTACCTAAAGAAACTAAAGACCTATATATAGAAAACTATAAGACACTGATGAAGAAAATCAAAGAGGACAATAATAGATGGATAAATATACCATGTTCATGGATCGGAAGAATCAATATAGTGAAAATGAGTGTACTACCCAAGCAATCTATAGATTCAATGCAATCCCTTTCAAGCTACCAATGGTATTTTTCAGAGCTAGAACAAATAATTTCACAATTTGTATGGAAATACAAAAAACCTCGAATGGCCAAAGCAATCTTGAGAAAGAAGAATGGAACTGGAGGAATCAACCTGCCTGACTTCAGGCTCTACTACAAAGCCACAGTCATCAAGACAGTATGGTACTGGCACAAAGACAGAAATATAGCCAATGGAATGGAATAGAAAGCCCAGAGATAAATCCACGCACCTATGGACACCTTATTTTTTACAAAGGAGGCAAGAATATACAATGGAGAAAAGACAACCTCTTTAACAAGTGGTGCTGGGAAAACCAGTCAACCATACACAAAAATATACTCAAAGTGGATTAAAGATCTAAATGTAAGACCAGAAACTATAAAACTCCTAGAGGAGAACATAGGCAAAACACTCTCTGACATACATCACAGCAAGATCCTCTATGACCCACCTCCCAGAATATTGGAAATAAAATAAAAAATAAACAAATGGGATCTAATTAAACTTAAAAGCTTCTGCACAACAAAAGAAACTATAAGCAAGGTGAAAAGACAGCCTTCAGAATAGAAGAAAATAATAGCAAATGAAGCAACTGACAAACAACTAATCTCAAAAATATACAAGCAACACCTACAGCTCAATTCCAGAAAAATAAACAACCCAATCAAAAAATGGGCCAAAGAACTAAATAGACATTTCTCCAAAGAAGACATACAGATGGCTAACAAACACATGAAAAGATGGTCAGCATCACTCATTATCAGAGAAATGCAAATCAAAACCACAATGAGGTACCATTTCATGCCAGTCAGAATGACTGCGATTCAAAAGTCTACAAGCAATAAATGCTAGAGAGGATGTGGAGAAAAGGGAACCCTCTTACTCTGTTGGTGGGAATGCAAACTAGTATTCTCCATAGTGGGAATGCCACTATGGAGAACAGTGTGGAGATTCCTTAAAAAACTGGAAATAGAACTGCCTTATGATCCAGCAATCCCACTGCTAGACATACACACTGAAGAAACCAGAGTTGAAGGAGACACGTGTACCCCAATGTTCATCGCAGCACTGTTTATAATAGCCAGGACATGGAAGCAACCTAGATGTCCATCAGCAGATGAATGGATAAGAAAGCTGTGGTACATATACACAATGGAGTATTACTCAGCCATTAAAAAGAATACATTTGAATCATTTCTAATGAGGTGGATGAAACTGGAGCCTATGATGCAGAGTGAAGTAAGCCAGAAAGAAAAACACCAATACAGTATACTAACACATATATATGGAATTTAGAAAGATGGTAATGACAACCCTGTATGCGAGACAGCAAAAGAGACACAGATGTATAGAACAGTCTTTTGGACTCTGTGGGAGAGGGAGGGGTGATGATTTGGGGGAATGGCATTAAAACATGTATAATATCATATAAGAAACGAATCGTCAGTCCAGGTTCAATGCAGGATACAGGAAGCTTGAGGCTGGTTTACTGGGATGACCCAGAGGGATGGTATGGGGAGGGAGGTGGGAGGGGAGTTCAGAATGGGGAACATGTGTACACCCATGGCAGATGCATGCTGATGTATGGCAAAACCAATACAATATTGTAAAGTAAAACAACAACAACAACAACAAAAAACGTTGCTGATGGTGACTACAGCCATGAAATCAAAGACTTTGCTACTTAGAATAAAAGTTATGACCAACCTAGACATATTAAAACACAGAGACATTACTTTGCCATCAAAGGTCTGTCTAGTCAAAGCTACGATTTTTCCAGTAGTCATGTATGGATGTGAGTGTTGGACTATAAAGAAAGCTGAGTGCCGAAGAATTGATGCTTTAGAACTGTGGTGTTGGAGAAGACTCTTGAGAGTCCCTTGGACTGCAAGGAGATCCAACCAGTCCACCCTAAAGGAAATCAGTCCTGAATATTCACTGGAAAGGACTGATGTTGAAGCTGAAACTCCAATACTTTAGCCACCTTATGAGAACTGACTCATTGGAAAAGACCCTGATGCTGGGAAAGATTGAAGGCACGAGGAGAATGGGACTACAGAAGATGAGATGGTTGGATGGCATCACCGACACAATGGACATGATGAGCTCTGGGAGTTGGTGATGGACAGGGGAGCCTGCATACTGCAGTCCATGGGGTCCTTGCAGTCGGCCATGACTGAGTGACGGAACTGAATTGAAAAAATTGTATTATAATTTTTAGTTTTTTTTTTTTTTTTAAGAACTGGGCAAAGAATGTAAAGTTCATACAGGTGTTAAATATGTAGAGTCACTTAAAATAGCTGATGTCTGAGTCATACAAATTCTTATCTAATGCAGAGCTAAGATTTACAAGGGCTTTAACTTTTGTTTTGAGAAAAGTGTCATTTGAGCTTTCCTTGCTATTCAAAACAGAAGAAAACATATTTCATTTTTCTGCCAAATGACAAACTTGGGAATACGTTACTTTACCTCTCTGAGAAATGAGAATATTCTCATGTGGTATATCCTTCCTCTACAGATGCATCAAACCACTGACATACACAATTTAAGAGCACTTCTTAATGTACTACAGTGACAGTTTTAATTCATTTTCATTGGTTACACAGAGTACTATAATGATGTGAAGGCAAAACCAATCACTTTGTGTAGGTTATTTCCCTTCATGTGCATTTTCCCAGGGAAAGATTTAGATAAACTGGCTAATTCATTTGTGTTATTTTGTTTACATGATGTTGCCTTCCAGTTTGCATCTTTAAAATGGGTAATTGATTAAAAAAAAAAAAAAAAAGAGCAAGCTCAGTCACAAGTGCAACAGATGTAAGCTTTATGAATTCACATCACAGTTGTGAGTGAGAAAGCTTAAAACCCTTTTCACCCCTCTTATAGACCCTTGAGAATAAAGTGATTGTTCCTTGAATTTGGGAGGTATTGATTGAAAGCTTTGTGTTATCTCCCCAGGTGCAGTGAGACTGAAAAGACAAAGAGAATGAGCTTAGGCTTTAATTTATTTGCTTTGCAAATACCTCAAACAAAAGGACTAGGGGAGGACCTAGTCTTTTCTTCATTTAGGTTGATAGAGATTTTTAACTTTTACTATTTTAATTTTTAGATTTTCAGGAAATGAGGATTTTGTATTGATCTCTATAAAGGTAAAATGAAGTTAATTTGTTTTTTTCCTTATAGGTATTAAAACAGCTTGGTATGTATTCAAGTACATATGGTCATGCTGGGCTTCCCTGTTGGCTCAGCTAGTAAAGAATCTGCCTGCAATGCACGAGATCTGGGTTTGGGAAGATCCCTTGGAAAAGGGAATGGCTACCCACTCCAGTATTCTTGCCTGGAGAATTCCATGGACAGAGGAGCCTGACAGGCTCCATAAAGTCCATGGAGTCCCAAAGAGTGACTAACACTACTACTGCTGTAGCCACACGCTCCGGGAAGCACCCAGAAGGACATTGCAGACGGTGGGGTGCAGTTTATCACACCGGCGGGCCCATGGCAGAGTCTCCTCTTAGCCAAGGACCCCGACGGACTTTTGTGAACACCTTAAATACCTGAAGTGTACTGCTCAAGCCCACATCCCCAAATTCCTTAAACCTAGCCTGGAAAGTGTTAAAGAGAGATACAGTCAGGTTACAGCCATGATTCATAATCAGAAGGGTCAGCTGGTTATACATTGTAGCCTACACCAATGGGTGCCATAAAGATTATAGAGGGGATTGACTACATAGGGGATTATTACATTATTTTTGGCGATGGGAAATCTTGGTATGGATCTGGTGTTTATCAGTTGGGAGGCCAGTTCGGCCATAGGTATGTTATCCTCATGGCTACCAGGCACATCTCACTGAAAGTGAAAGATGGAGTTTCATTCTTTTTCAAGACGGAGTCAGCTTGGCCTGTTCCTTTCCTCTCTTACTACTGCACACTAACTGCTCAACTACTGACTCATTTGAAAAGACCCTGACGCTGGGAAAGATTGAGGGCATGAGGAGAAGGGGGTGACAGAGGATGAGATGGTTGGATGGCATCACCAACTCAATGGACATGAGTTTGGGTAAACTCCAGGAGTTGGTTGATGGACAGGGAGGCCTGGCGTGCTGCAGTTCATGGGATGGCAAAGAGTCAGACACAACTAAGAAACTGAACTGAACTGAACTGAACTACTAATATGGTTACATATGTCTGATTCAAAAGAAATTCTCCCTTACACCAAACAGAAGAATTGACTCATTTAATGCATTCCTTTGATGCTGTAAAAATGCTGTCTTATAGATCATTTAGAGTGAAAAGTCAGTGAACAGCTGTGGTTTTAAAGATGTCTTAAATATTGAGACTCCAAAGTCTTTCTTATAAGTTGTTATTATATTTTAAAAAAAACTTTTAATAAATGTACTAAATAATTTCCTTTGATGAACTTCAGGTGAAGAAATTCAAATAAACATTCTTTGATATGGCTACTAAGAACCTAATACAGCAAATTCATAAAAATAGCACCAGTAAGAAGTGGCAGAAATAAAGGGGGACTCCAATAGTATGATACTATTAAAAGAATAGAATTTTCCTAACATCAAATCAGATGTATAATTCAGTTCAGTTCAGTTCAGTTGCTCAGTAGTGTCCAACTCTTTGCGACCCCATGAATCACAGCACGACAGGCCTCCCTGTCCATCACCAACTCCCGGAGTTCACTCAGACTCACGTCCATCGAGTCAGTGATGCCATCCAGTCATCTCATCCTCTGTCGTCCCCTTCTCCTCCTATCCCCAGTCCCTCCCAGCATCAGAGTCTTTTCCAATGAGTGAACTCTTTGCATGAGGTGGCCAAAGTACTGGAGTTTCAGCTGTAGCATCATTCCTTCCAAAGAAATCCCAGGGCTGATCTCCTTCAGAATGGACTGGTTGGATCTCCTTGCAGTCCAAGGGACTCTCACGAGCCTTCTCCAACACCACAGTTCCAAAGCATCAATTCTTCGGTGCTCAGCTTTCTTCACAGTCCAACTCTCACATCCATACATGACCACTGGAAAAACCATAGCCTTGACTAAACGTACATTTGTTGGCAAAGTAATGTCTCTGCTTTTCAATATGCTATCTAGGCTGGTCATAATTTCCTTCCAAGGAGTAGGTGTCCTTAATTTATTTATTTATTTTTGTGCCAAAATATAATATAATGCATTTTTATTTATTTATTTTAATTTTATTTTTTAACTTTACAATATATTATTGGTTTTGCCTTATATCAAAATGAATCTGCTGCAGGTATATGTTCCCTATCCTGAACCCTCCTCCCTCCTCCTTCACTATACCATCTCTCTGGGTCGTCCCAGTGCACCAACCCCAAGCATCCAGTATCATGCATTGAACCTGGACTGGCGACTCATTTCATTTATGATATTATACATGTTTCAATGCCATTTTCCCAAATCATCCCACCCTCTCCCTCTCCCGCAGAGTCCAAAAGACTGTTCTATACATCAGTGTCTCTTTTGCTGTCTCATATACAGGGTATTGGAGAAGGCAAGGCACCCCACTGCAGTACTCTTGCCTGGAAAATCCCATGGATGGAGAAGCCTGGTAGGCTGCAGACCATGGGGTCGCAATGAGTCGGACACAACTGAGTGACTTCACTTTTATTTTTCCCTTTAATGCATTGGAGAAGGAAATGGCAACCCACTCCAGTGTTCTTGCCTGGAGAATCCCAGGGATGGGGGCGCCTGGTGGGCTGCCGTCTATGGGGTCGCACAGAATCGGACACGACTGAAGTGACTTAGCAGCAGCAGCAGCATACAGGGTTATTGTTACCATCTTTCTAAATTCCATATTTATGCATTAGTATACTGTATTGGTGTTTTTCTTTCTGGCTTACTTCACTCTGTATAATAGGTTCCAGTTTCATCCACCTCATTAGAATTGATTCAAATGTATTCTTTTTAATGGCTGAGTAATACTCCATTGTGTATATGTACCACAGCTTTCTTTTAATTTCATGGCTGCAGTCACCATCTGCAGTAATTTTGGAGCCCCCCAAAATAAAGTCTGACACTGTTTCCCCATCTATTTCCCATGAAGTGATGGGACCAGACATATAATTAAACTATTTTAAATTTGTTCTCACTTAAGAACACCTTAAAATCTCTGATAAAAGCAGATGAAGATCTTTGTTATATATACCATTGTAGATAAAACATTGCTGCTAGAGTATAGACATTTACTCTGTAATGCAAATACTATGGATTTCCAGGTGGTTCAGTGGTAAAGAATCCACCTGCCAAGCAGGAGATCCCCTGGAGAAGGAAATGGCAATCCACTCCAGTATTCTTGCTTGGGCAGTCTCATGGATAGAGGAGCCTGGCGGGCTACAGTCCATGGGTCACAAAGAGTCCGGCACAACTTAGTGACTAAACAACAATAAATAATTAGCTTCCACACTTTAGCCTCTTTGCATCAGAAAAGAGATTAGGGCACTTGCCAATTTAATACTGTTTTTGGTCAAAGTAGGAGTGTTTTATGTCTCAAACTTAATCCTTAATTGGGAGCATAATCTAATATCCACAGAATGTGAATAAAATCTTCAAAATTGGGCTGAAGTGGCCAACAAATATTTGTTGAATTCTTTGCCAAACTACAATGTTTCAAGCCTCAGTGCCAATCCCTTTAGTTTCTTTATGGAAAGAGTGACTGGTTTTTAGGTGTAGGATGCACACGCAGGGGTTACTTTCAATCTTTGAATTTCCAAAGCAATAGAAGCAGAAAAAAAGTCAGGGAGGCATATCCTGTGGATTTCCCTCCTTGACACAAAATTTGTAGGTCTTGATGTGGCTGCGTTGATAAAATACTAGGTGTGTAATGGGTGAAAAGGGACGCTTGGCTCTCAAACAAGCTTAGATTGGCTATATTTTCACAAATCAATGATTTTTTTCTCATTGAAAGATAATACATTTTGGTAGTGCTGGAGAAGCTAGATGCTAGAGAGGTCACTGCAGGGGGTGAAGGAAAGCTATAGCAGCTGTCAGAACTGCAATTATTCCTAAGTGAACTTGGTTTGATAGAAGAAGTAACAGTCTTGCTGGGCTCAAATTGCTTCTCTATTTGACTATGCTTATTAGTAATTAGAAGGAAATGTTGGAGGAAACCCAGGACCAGGGAGACAGTTATCTGGTGCTGTCTTTCTATGACAATAAAACATTCAAGTAAAAAATCATCAGGCAGTTTTTCCTACGAGGTGCCAAATAAGCTATTTCAAGGTTATTCATAGCCAATACTTGGTTTTTCATGAATGTTTAGTGTGAATTTATGCAAATCTTCAAGTCAATTTGAGAGTAATCATTTAATCAAAAGTAGGTATCTTACCTAAAAACCTGTGAAATATTACTAGTAAGTTAGTAACCAAGCACTTCTGGGAAATAATTTCTTTTATTGTTTGTGTGTATCAATAAGAACAATCTAGATATAGCTCAAATCTTCTCACTTATAGTTAGCTTTTTAAAAAATCACATAACAAATTTTCAATTAATTATGAATAGAAAGCAGGGGAAAGGTTTGCTCAGTCCCTGGACAACCATAGCCTTGTTTCAGGACTGTTATGAAGATATTTCTTTTCTTTTTTTAAAAAAAAACTAAGTCATTTTTCATACTAAAAATGCTCTCCTTCCTACTTCTATATATCCTATTTTCTCATTAGCTTTCATTCCACTGCATCTATTCTTTAAACCCATGGTGACTCACAGAGCATCATCTCTCAACTTTTCTCTATCGTCATCCACATCTCTTATTAGTCCTTCTCCAATTTATTCACTATAGTATATTCCATCACAACAACTACTACTTTCTTTTAATATTCTAAACATTACTGCCCCAGTGTGCACTTCCATCCAGTCAACACTGCAGAACAATAACTCACATGGGCCCAACCACCTCGTCACCATATTTAGGATAGTGAGTATTTGCTGATAGAGAAAATTTGTGATTATATAGAGAGCTGGTGTTATAATTATATGCTCTCTAATTTTGATCAGTTTCTCAACTACATACAGAAATTTACATTCCCATTCCTAGGAGCTTTTTTTTTTTTTTAAAGATTCCCTTTCAAATCTCAATTTTTACACTACTTATCTCTCCAACTTCCTCAGTGTTCTTCTCAGATGTCCTCCCTTCACATCCTAAACTAAGGAAGGTCTTCAGGTTCCTGTGGCATCTTAGAGCAAAGCAACATCAATAGCGTCCTTTCCTCTCCTTCTAAAAATTTTATTTATTAATTTATTTTAGTTTTCATTGGAGTATAAATGATTTACAAAGGGTATCAATGAACATATCTCAAAATAGATGTAAAAAGCAAACTTATGATTACCAGGGGGGAAGGAGGGAGAAGAATACATGGGAAATTAGGATTGATGTACACACATTAGTATACATAAACGAGATAACTAATAAAGACCTACTGTATAGCACAGGGAACTCTACTTAATACTCTGTAATAGCCTATATGGGAAAAGATATAGATCCACTTTGATCTTAGATAAAAGATCCACTTTGTTGTACACCTGAAACTAACATCCTTTCTTTTCTAATAGAAGAGGTATCTCGTCTTTCATAATTCCATCATTAATGATAAGACATCTTTGAATAAACAGTAAGTGAGGCCATGGCTGATAGCAGTGACAGATTTACAGTCCTCAACAACCCTCAGGGCCCAACAGTTGACTTCCTTCTCCTCTTCAAAGAAAAATGTTTGAAAGGGATGTGAATACTCTTTTTCTCTGTTTCTTCACCATCCATTCATATATGTTAAACTACTGTGAAATGGCTTCCCATCTCCTGTATTTCACTGGAATTGCTCTTTATAAGATTACCAGTGGACTACTAATTCATATTTGAAATGATTCTTTGAATTTCCTTTCTCAAGCTCTCTTCACCATTTGGCTCTTCCCCACTTCATGTCCTGCTTCCCTGGGATTCAGTTGTACCACTTTCTACTATCTTCTTCCTACTTCTTTGTTTAGTTCTTTATATATATAGATTCTTCTTTCTTAAGTATTGATTCCTACAGGATTATGCTTTAGATCCTCTTATCTTACTCTATGACTCTCTATGGGTAATTTCATCTATTCCTAGGGCTTCAATCATTTTTTTCTTTCTAGCAGTTCTCTATACAGTTAGGAATGCATCCCCTTACAAACATTTTGGGTACAGTGGCTTTAGTAACAGAGTATGTTTTTCTGATGTTGTGTTATTATTATAATAATATAATATAATATAATATAATATGATATAATATGATATAAAGTGAAAGAGGGAGCCAGAACAAGGTTGATGCACTTTCTCAATGATTCTTTTTCTTTTTGTGTGTGTGTTTTATCCTGAAATCCACATTTCAGTGGGCAAGCTTTGGGCATTATAATGGAAGGATCCAGGAAGGGAAGATTTGAATTTTGCTTCTGTTTCACTGGCCATAAGTGTGCTCTTTCATATCTTTTTTAAAGGCCAAGGAATCAAGTTTCAGTTTGAACAGATTCTACACCAGAGGCAGAAATGGAGAAATAAGTTTCAATATTCTATTTGATTCAATGCTAATTTACAATGTCTTCTACTCTTCTAGATGTATCTCTTGAACTATCTCATTCACTCGACATTTCTTTCTCTGTAGATAGGTAGATAGATAGATATCTTCCAGCATATGTTTTATGTATATACACATACTCTAGACTATGCACTCACACACGTTACACAAACATCCATGTTCACGATCACACAGCTATTACCTGGGTATCTTCATTTGCCTGTCACTAATGCACCTTATATTCATCATATCCCATAAGAACTGACTTCTAGCCTTCAGTCCCAAACTTTTCCTCTTGTGTTACATTTCTCAGTGAATGACACCCCCATTTGCAACTTAGCTTTAGCACTGTGGCTGACACCTCTCTGCTCTCTAAGCCAGACCTTGAGTCCTGCCAAGGCTACTCTTACCAAATCTGTCTAGTGTTCTCTGCTCTGTTAATTTTAGTCTGGACACCATCTTGTTGGCCACAAAAGTCCTCTTCTTCCAGTCCTTTTTCTCCTCTAAAGTATTATCTACATCATGACTATAGTGATTTTTTATAATAAAAATCTGATTCTGGATAAGCACGTGTATATCTGTCTGCCTGTTTTTTTTTTTGTCTATGTGTCTTTCCAGCAATAGAACTCATTTTCCTTGCCACCAAAAGGGTAAGTAGTTTTATCTATAGATCTAATTCAGTGCAAGTGGATTCTAAGACCTACACTTGCAGCAGGTGGGGAAAATGACCAGGAATGAAAAGGTGATAAGAAGCCGTTCCATTTTTTGGTTTTAGGTCTTCACTGCTTGTCATAGGGAAACTTACTGTGCACAACATTATACTATTCCATAAGTTAACCAGAGGCCACATTTAATTTTCATTGACTTATTTTGTCCTTAGCTATCTAAAACTCAGAGAGATGAGTGATTAGAAGCTCAAACTCTCCAAATTTTCTAATCTGAATTTAGTTCTTAGGGATCTTTACAGCTTAGAATTGTGGTAGAGATAATTATCAGCTCCTTTCAGTATTTTTCTCGTTCTGTTTTCGTGTTCCCTACCTCAGAAATATCAGATTTAGCAAGCAAAGTTATTTTATCTGACACTGTAAACCACATCTAACTGCCCAAAATCCTAAGGCACAAACTGAGTGTGACTATTAGCCTTTTTTCAGTCCTTCATGTTTCCTCCTTTATTTCAACTATTCCTCCTATAGCTTGAAATCATCATACTCTTTCTCAAATATCTTCAGTTCTCACTTTCTTGCTACCTGAATCCTCATCCAAAAACATAATCTCTAATCTTGCTTATTGTTCTTTCTCAATGGCTCTATCTGCCTCCAGGCTAATCTCATTACATTCCTTCCACAATACTGCAACCAAAATACTTTCTATAGTGCAAATCTAGTCTTATAATTTCATTCACCCTTCTGATCCAAACTCTTCATGTTGGCACACAACGTCCTCTATCAAATGGCCTCTGTCCATGGATCTGTTCTAGGATCTTCTATCTACACTTTAGAGACAAAAGAGAAGAGCTGAAATTATTCAATAGATGTTGGGGGTGATACAAACATATTGCACATCAAAGAAAAAATATGGGAAATAGAGAACTTGGCACATTGGAAGAGGTAACAAAAGGTAAATATCAATGGACAAGAAGCAGGGGAATTACTTGGGTGATGAAAGAAAACAGTCACTAATTATCAGGCTTTACAATCAAGAGATTTTCTTATTTCTGGGAAACTTGTTACTGGCCTAGAACACAGGTTAGGGGTCCTTATGCTTCCAGTAGAGTCTTGCACTTTCCACTGTAGCACACACCACATTCTATCATGACTGACAGTTAAGCACTCTGTTCCCCCCTTATCTTATGTACTTCATGAAGCTAAGGCCATATCTGTCTTGTTTATTTATCTTTAGTGCCTTGCACATTGCCTTTATCCTACAAGGGACTCAGGAAATATTTGCCAAATCGCTGAATGAATGCATTTACTCATCAGGAAACAAATGTGATTATGATATTCTTTGCCTAAAATTTGTTTAGCTTGGGGCCTAAGAAAGCAGAGCCTGAGGCAAAAATATCTGCTATAATATAATTAGGAAATGCAACCACAGGCAAGCTTAAGTTAGGAAAAAGAAGATTAAAGTGAGGGGAAAAAAAGGAGAGCCAATGTGTGTATAAAAACTAGCTACCACTTAGTAGCAAGCATCTTAGTGTCTGCTTAACTTCTGAATTTCAGAGGCTGTATTATTTATGGATTTCAGAGCCATTTGTCTAGGGAAATGAGTGGGGAAAATTTGTCTTTCATTCAGTTCAGTTCAGTTCAGTCGCTCAGTTGTGTCCCACTCTTTGTAACCCCATGAACTGCAGCACGCCAGGCCTCCCTGTCCATCACCAACTCCTGGAGTTTACCCAAACTCATGTCCATTGAGTCGGTGATGCCATCCAATCATCTCATCCTCTTAGTTAAAATATAACGGCCCTATTCTGGGCTCTGAATTTTATACAATTCCATATTATTTTCATTCTTTTGTGGCTGCACCTTCATGCACGAGTTTAGGAATACAAAGAATCTGGGATGCGTGCTCAAACAGAATGCTTGACCTCACAGAATGCATGACTGTCTTTTTAGACCACACACTGAGTACCTAGAATTCCAGAACTCTCTGCCCCAGGAGCTCTAAGAATTCTTCCAAGGCTTTCCTGGGTCACAAGATAGTTTCTTAATTTCTTTCTTTGTTTTCTTTGTTTGTTTGTTTGTTTCGTTTTCCCCAGCCATACCATACAACATGTGGAATTTAAGCTACTTGTCCAGGGATAAAACCCATGCCCACTACAGTGGAAGCATGGGGTCTTAACCACTCAACCATCAGGGAAGTTCTGATAGTGTTTTCACTTTTAAGCCTGAGAATTGGCCAGGAAGCAGCTGATGGTGGAATGTGTGTGTGAACCAGTCTTGAATGTGTGATTTGGGTGTTTATATAGGTACACATGAGGCCATTCATGGTGAAGGACCACGTCGAAGGTAGAGGGAGAAAGTGAGTGGATTTATGACAATGAAGAAAGTCTCCTATGCTTTAAGAGTTAAAAATCAAAAATCCACAAATAAGTTGATATTTCTCCATTCAAAAGGTAGAGCTTATCCCGTTTTCTTCAATGTGGCTTGGATTTAGTAACTCACTTTTAATCAATAGAATGTGGCAGATGTGATGGTGTGGCTTCTAAGATCAGTACATGAAACACACTGTAGCTTCATCCTGGCTCCTTTACTTGGACTGTTTGCTCTGGGAGAAGCCAGCTGCCATGGTGTAAGCACACGGAGGGAGCCCTATAGAGATGTCTTTATGGCAAAGAACTGTGGCTTTTTTTCTAAAAATCAGCAAAAAATTGAAGCCTTCTGTGAACTATGAGAGTGAGCCATTTTGAAAGTGGCCATTGAGAGATGAATGAATACAGAATATGAAATGTATATACATATATATGTACACACACACATATATATATACACACAATGGAATATTACTTAGCCCAAAGAAAGAATGAAATTAATAAGATAATACCATTTGCAGCAACATGATTGGACCCAGAGATTACCATACTAAGTAAAATAAAGAGACAGAAAGACAAATATCATATGATATCACTTCTATGTGACATCTAAAGGAAAAAAAGAAATGATCAGATGATCTTATATACAAAACAGAAATAGAGCCACAGACATAGAAAACAAATATATGGTTACCAAAGGGGAAAGGAGAGGGGGATAAATCAGGTGTTTGGGATTAACATATGCACACTACTATATATAAAATAGATAACCAGCAAGGACCTGCTGTATGCACATGGAACTATACTCAGCATTTTATTATAATCTATAAGGGAAAATAATCTGAAAAAGAATATATGTGTATACACATACACACACACACAAATTGAATCATTATGCTGTACATGTAAAACTAATACAAAAAATATAGATTGTAAACATATACATACATCAACTATATGTCAATAAACAAGAAAAAACAATTGGTAGCCCAAACAATGAGAGGAAACATGTATCACTGATGGTAGGGATATAAAATCTGAGAACTCTTCATAGGGCAGTGTGGCAATAAGAATCAAAAGCCTTAAAAAAGAAAGAAAGAAGGAAAGAAAGAAAGACAGACAGAAAGACAGAAAGAAAGAAAGAGAATCCTCCAGCCCCAGTCAAGTTTTCAGATGGTTGCCCCTTAGCAGACATCTTGAGTACAACCTCATGAGAGACCCTGAGTCAGAACCACACAACAAATGTGCTTCTGAAATTCTTATTTATACTGTGATATAATAAAGTATTACATTTTATGTTGGGAAATTTGGGGGGGGCGGAGTGTAATTTGTTTTGAAAGCAAAAGATAACTGATACATGAAGCTACAGATTCTGAAGCTTTTAGTCTCAAACTGACCTTTTAGATTTTTATCATGGGTAGAATGATGGATCATATTCTCTTTAACAGCTTGTTTTGTTGATTTTTCAATTCTTAATATTTAGCATAGTTAGATACCTGGACTGATGCATCAATTTATACTCTTGCTCTTTCAGGATCACTGTAAACTTCCCCACCTTCCCAGGTCACACACCCAGAGGCAGCAGGCAGGTCCTGTGAAATGTCGTGCTTCACTTGCAGTTGGAAGCCCTGGTGTGTGAGGCTGGAAGTGCATAGTGCAGGCTGGAAACTGGATATGTTCATGTGATCCTGCATAAAGCTGCTGTTCTAAACCCATGCAGAGTTGGTCTCTGAAGTAAGCAGTTGAGTTGGAAAAAAAGTGGCTAGGGGTCCCAGAGACAGATCTGTCTAAATAGATCTGTAGTGATGCAGAAGATGTGCCTGATTCAAAACCCTTTAGTGGTTCCCATTACTCTCTGAATAGTTTTAACCCCTTAAGATCTGGGTCCCTCTTAGCTGTCTAACCTCATCTAATGGTGCTATTATGATCAAGTTCTAGGTGCCAGCTAGACAAAATGACTTGGTATTCCTCAAATGGCCACACTCTTTTTTCCTTCCACACCTTTGTGTATGTCCTTCCATGCTTCAGAAATATTCTTCACGCCACTGCATTCCTGTCCGTAAACCCTCTCAGAAGTCCTCTGTGATCAATTCCTAACTCTTCTGTAGCTCCTATTCATTCTCTAGGACACTGCACTTACTTTTAATATCACATTATAATGTAACTACAGGGTTATTTATCCATACTTATATTCAAAGAGACTATAAACTCTTTGAGGATAGGAATCACGTCTTGTTAATTTTTGACTTTCCTGTGGCACATATAACACTTGGTACATGCCAGGATCAAATGCTGTTTAGAGTATAAACTTTTAATGTCTTTATGAAATGATTCTATAGAAGGATCTGGATTATTAAAACTCTGGGGAAAATGCATTTTGTTAAAAAATAATACTTTGTAAAAAGTAATGTACAACCAAAATGGTAATGACCCAATTCATTATTAGTGTACAGTTCTGTTTTAAAAAGAACATCACTCAGAGGTACTAGAGATACCATAAACTGTAATGTAGCAATTACTATCTTAACTACAATACACAGTATAAATCAATGGTGGTAATAAATCTTGTCTAAATGACCAGAACATGAGCTAAAGCTCCCTTTGCAGCACATATTTCTCCTTAGTTGATTCCACTCCCTTTAGGCTTGTGGTTTGTAAATAGAGGCTTTTAAGGACAAGAAAACCAGGGATTATTTTAATTCAATCTTCCAAAAATGGTCTCCCTAGGAGACCAGGAAAGCATAGAGTCTAGAAGCCACTAGGTAGTGGCTTCCAAGCATATTTGCAATGGAAATCAAGAGACTATTGGAGTGATAATCCAGTAAAACAGAATTAGCTTTTCATCTTTGGTATGAATATTTTTAAATGTCTCAAAATATGGCAAATCTTATTTTCATTCTTTATGATTCTTGAGATGCCTGAAAGAAATTCAGTTCAGCTCAGTCACTCAGTCGTGTTCGACTCTTTATGATCCCATGGACTGCAGCACGCCATGCTTCCCTGTCCATCACCAATTCCTGGCGCTTACTCAAACTCAGTTCCATTGGGTCAGTGATGCCATCCAACCATCTCATTCTCTGTCATCCCCTTCTCCTCCCACCTTCAATCTTTCCCAGCATCTGGGTCTTTTCCAATGAGTCATTTCTCTGCATCAGGTGGCCAAAGTATTGGAGTTTCAGCATCAGTCCTTCCAATGAATGTTCAGGACTTATTTCTTTTAGGATGAACTGGTTGCATCTCCCTGCAGTCCAAGGGACTCTCAAGAGTCTACTCCAACACCACAGTTCAGAAACATCAGTTCTTCGGTGCTCAGCTTTCTTTACAGTCCAACTCTCATATCCATACATGACTACTGGAAAACCATAGCTTTGACTAGTTGGAGCTTTGTTGGCAAAGTAATATCTCTGCTTTTTAATATGCTGTCTAGGTTGGTCATAGCTTTTCTTCCAAGGAGCAAGCGTCTTTCAGTTTTATGGCTGCAGTCACCATCTGCAGTGATTTTGGAGCCCCAAAAAATAGTCTGTCCCTGTTTCCATGTTTTCCTCATCTGTTTGTCATGAAGTGATGGGACCAGATGCCATGATCTTAGTTTTCTGAACGTTGAGTCTTAAGCCAACATTTTCACTCTCCTCTTTCACTTTCATCAAGAGGCTCTTTAGTTCTTCTTCACTTTTTCCCATAAGACTGGTGTCATCTGCATATCTGAGGTTATTGGTATTTCTCCTGGCAATCTTGATTCCATCTTGTGCTTCACCCAGCCCAGCATTTCTTATGATGTACTCTGCATAGAAGTTAAATAAGCAGGGTGATAATATACAGCCTTTATACTCTCCTTTCCCTGTTTGGAACCAATTTGTTGTTCCATGTCCAGTTCTAACTGTTGCTTCCTAACCCACATACAGATTTCTCAGGAGGCAGGTCAGGTGGTCTGGTATGCCCATCTCTTTAAGAAATTCCCACAGTTTGTCATGATCCATACAGTCAAAGGCTTTGGCATAGTCAATAAAGCAGAAATAGATGTTTTTCTGGAACTCTATTGCTTTTTTGATGATCCAACGGATGTTGGCAATTTGATCTCTGGTTTCTTTGCCTTTTTAAATCCAGCTTGAACATCTGGAAGTTCACAGTTCATGTACTGTTGAAGCCTGCCTTGGAGAATTTTGAGCATTACTTTGCTAGAGTGTGAGACGAGTGCAATTGTGCAGTGTTTGAGCATTCTTTGGCATTGCTTTTCTTTGGGATTGGAATGAAAACTGACCTTTTCCAGTCCTGTGGCCACTGCTGAGTTTTCCAAATTTGCTGGCATATTGAGTACAGCACTTTCACAGCATCATCTTTTAGGGTTTGGAATAGCTCAAGTGGAATTCCATCACCTCCACTAGCTTTGTTCGTAGTGATGCTTCCTAAGGCCTACTTGACTTCATATTCCAGAAAGTCTGGTTCTAGGTGAGTGATCATACCATTGTTGTTATCTGGGTCATGATGATCTTTTCTGTATAGATCTTCTGTGTATTCTTGCCACCTTTTCTTAATATCTTCTACTTCTGTTAGTTCCATACCATTTCTGTCCTTTATTGAGCCCATCTTTGCATGAAATGTAACGTGGTCCACCTGATAAGGGAATGACAAACCTCTTCAGTATTCTTGCCCTGATAATCCCATCAACAGTATGAAAGAAATTGCAAATATCCAAAACAAGCATGTTTAGTTTTCTGAGAATTTGTAATCAGCTTTACAGATGGATATTCTTGGAGAAAAGAGTGATCTTTTAATAACAAGCAAACAATGATAGAGCTCAACTCCAAAAATTTAGGAAGTGTTGATATAAAACATCATTATTTCTCTCCTGGTCCAAATAAATTGACTTAAATATTGAAATCCAGAAGAAACATGGTATTCAGTTGTATTTTTATTTGCTTAACCAAATAATTACACATCTCATATTTTTATGACAGTATTCCAAGTAAACTTTCATCAACTCTAAGTATAGTAATACTGTGAATTCTGTGATTCTGTAATTCTATTCCCTTTTCTCTAGTGGCATTTCCAATGAACACATCAACGTCTTCACACTAGAAGAGAATACAAGCTGATACCAAATGTTAATTTCAGTTGAGTTCCTTCTGTGAGTTGACATTATAGCGAACGTTGGAATCTATCCTTTCTGTAGTTCTGTAACTACTGTACTGAAAATAGATTTAAATAGAAACATCTGAATTATTATCAACACTGAATATCTTGTCCTAATTTAATCCAACTGTTTAACTATTTTCCTATTCTATTATTTACTGTTTTCCTATTTCCTTTATTTATTGTTATGAAAATAAATTAAATTATTAGACTATTTAAACTTATTTCATTTATTTTACTTAGGCGTACCTGTTTTTCTTCTTTTTTTTTTTCCTTAAATTTACTAGTGACCCATTTCAGTTGAAATTTGATGGAAAGTAACTTTCACTTATTTGAATAACAAATGGAGCAATGAAGGATTGCAAGTAGTAATAACATCTATGGATAGTCAGTTGTAGGGAAAATATTAAAGTAATGTAGAAGAATTAAGTTGCAATGAACTTAAGCTTATATCCTCAGCAAACCACAGATGTAGATGGAGCAATGAAATCCAGTGATGTCACTAATTTAGTCTCTGTGTCTTCCATAGCCTCATTTATTAAATGAATGTTTTAGATCTATCTTGAGTATCCAAAGTCAAGAATCTTTCAATGAATTGTTAGTGAGTCTTGTATCCTAGGAAGGGAAGGGAGGAAATCTTCAAACGCTAGCACAAACAAGCATTAATGTTGTCATTCTTTGTAGTGGAGTGAATCACATCCTTTTATACTCTCAGCATTCTTCCAGTAAATAATCAGTGTAAGTCACTCTCTCCCTGGGATGTAACTAAAAGCCTGCCACCAAAAAACAAGGTTGTTTTATGTGCAGATATAGAAGTATATGTTCTCCAAGGAATAAACGATCCTCTCTCCTCCCTCTGCCAATCACAGTAAGAGGGTCCTAACCTGATTTTAGGTGCAGTAATATACATGCCATGAGAAAGGACATTTTGATGCATAGAACACTTAAGATTTTTCGTATGTTGGCTTGAAACAGAGGCATTTAATTTGTTATCATTTCAATTATCTTGCCCCAAATGTGTGCATTTAAGTGAAGTATCAGTGTAGGGAGGTGCTAGAAAAGTGTAATTTCTTGAAATCTGTATTGTATCCAAATGGTCAGTGTGAGTTCATTAGAAGAATTAAGAAAACCAGACAAGAAATTTTTCAGAACGTATTCTGCAAGATACATTGGGTTGAGCTGACTGTCCTCCTTTTCTTGCCAGTTCACTGCACTAGGGAGAGAGATTCTGTGTGAGGCAGCACAGTTTGATTTTATGATGACAGTGTAGAAAATCGCTAGGGGACTTGGACTGCCAAAGCCCTCAAGACCTCCCCGACATGACCGATAAAAACACTAATCAGTGAACCAAGAGATAACAGACAGGAGCCTGCAACACACATATACCTTTGTGGAGTTCATGGTAGTATCTTAAGAGGACAGCACCGCTGAAGTGACTAATTTAAAAATATGCCTGATTATGCACCTCAGAACATGCAATTTTATAAAAGAAAACTTTTTAAAAGGCGGTTTTGCAATGTTTAGACAGGCTTTGGTTGTCTATTGATTTTACTAACACTGATTTTTTAAAATATTTATTGATTTATTAATTTTCCATGAAATATGGTTGGATGGCATCACCGAATCAATGCACATGAGTTTGAGAAAACTCTAGGAGATGGTGAAGGACAGGGAAGCCTGGTGTGCTGCAGTTCATGAGATTGCAAAGAGTCAGACACAACTTAGCAACTGAACAATAACAACAACTCCAAAGGGAAAATATAAAAATAAGCCTCTGTCAATGTGTTTAGTCTCTCTTTGCCAAATGTAAATGTTCAGGACCTGTCTTCCTCTTTCTCCCACCTCCTTGACTTTCTACGCCACCTCAGTTATATATGACAGAGATGTTTCTGTTCATGTTTAACATATTTGTATTCTTTTGTTAATTCCTGATCTGGTTGAAATTTACCCCATATGTTGTATTCATTTTTTCATTTCACTATTTCCTTAGTAACATTTTAAGATATTTATATTAGAAAGGATACTGTAGGTCATTTACTTCTATAACTCCCTTGGAACACTGAGAACCACATAGGAAGTATATTTCAATATCCCATTTGTATTATAGAGAGAATCTGAAACTAAACCAAAGGTTTTCTTATTTCTTGCAATAGAGGAAGCACTGAATACCTGGTCTCAGGACCCAGGACTGTCTCTTCATCTCTCTAAATCTCTTTTCTGCATTTATAAAATAGGAGGAGTAGCATCGATTTTGCACACTCACAAAAATATACAGAGGATGACGTGAGATGATAGATGTGACAGTGTGGAATAAAGGTAGATGGTGGTGGGGTATTTGCAAGATTTAAATAGAAAAGCAAGTGAGATGAATAAATGCTGCCAGGAGAGTCTCATCACTGTCTCCTGCATCACTGCTGCATCACTGAGCTGAGTTAACTTAGGGGAATTTCTGTGGTGGAAAGTCTGGTGATCTGAATTAGAAACCTGATTTTGCAAGTAAAATGTTTGAGGGTAGATCATTTTCTCATGCATAAGCACTCATTAATTAGGCAGCTGGTGACAAAGTAGAAAAACTGTCAATTCAGAAAAGTAACTTGTGCATGAATCTGTGCGTGCATACGTGTGTGCCAAGCTGCTTCAGTCGTGTCCCACTCTTTGTGACCCTATGGACTGTAGCCTGCCAGGCTCCTCTGTCTTTGGGATTCTCCAGGCAAGAATGATGGAGTGGGTAGCCATGCCTTCCTCCAGGGGATCTTTTTGATCCAGGAATCAAACTTGAGAATCTTATTACTCCTGCATTGGCAGGTTCTTTACCACTTGCCATTGTTGCTCAGTTGTTCAGTCATATGCAAATCTTAGTGACCCCATGAACTGCAGCATATCAGTCTTCCATCTCTTTCACTATCTCCTGGAGTTTGCTCAAACTCATGTCCATTGAGCTGATGATGCCATCCAACCATCTCGTCCTCTGTCACCCCCTTCTCCTTCTGTCCTCAATCTTTCTCAGCATCAGGGTCTTTTCCAATGAGTCAGCTCTTTGCCTCAGGGGGCCAAAGTATTGGAGCTTCAGCACCAGTCCTTCCAATGAATATTCAGGGTTGATTTCCTTTAGGATTGACTGGCTTGATCTCTCTGCTGTCCAAGGGACTCTCAAGAGTCTTTTCCAGCACCACAGTTTAGTTCAGTTCAGTAGTTCAGTCATTTCTGACTCTTTGCAACCCCATGGACTACAGCATCCCAGGCTTCCCTGTCCATCACCAACTCCTGGACCTTGCTCAAACTCATGTCCATTGAGTCAATGATGCCATCCAACCATCTCATTCTCTGCCATCCCCTTCTCCTCCTGCCTTCAATCTTTCCCAGCATCAGGGTCTTTTCCAATGAGTCAGCTCTTCGCATCAGATGGCCAAAGTATTGGAGTTTCAGCTTCAACATCAGTCCTTCCAATGACTATTTAGGACTGATTTCCTTTAGGATGAACTGATTGGATCTCCTTGCAGTCCAAGGGACTCTCAAAAGTCTTCTCCAATACCACAGTTCAAAAACATCAATTCTTCGGCACTCAGCTTTCTTCACAGTCCAACTCTCACATCCATACATGACTATAGGAGAAATCATAGCTTTGACTAGATGGACCTTTGTTGGCAAGGTAATGTCTCTGCTTTTTAATATTCTGTCTAGGTTGGTCATAACTTTTCTTCCAAGGAGTAAGCGTCTTTTAATTTCATGGCTGCAGTCACCATCTGCAGTGATTTTGGAGCCCAAGAAAATAAAGTATCTGTTTCCATTGTTTCTCCATCTATTTGCCACGAAGTGATGGGACCTGATGCCATGATCTTAGCACAACATGATCGTAGCACCACAGTTGGAAAGTTTCTTGGGTCCTCAGCCTTCTTTATGGTCCAACGCTCACATCCATACATGATTACTGTAAAAACCAAAGCTTTCACTATATGCTTCACCTTTGTTTGAAAAGTGTCATCTCTGCTTTTGAATGCACTGTCTAGATTTGTCACAGGTTAATTCCAAGGAGCAAACATCTGTTAATTTCATGGTAACCTCTTCGTGGCAAAGTTGAAAATTTGTCATTTCAGAAAAGTAACTTGTGCTGGCATCTAATTTGAAGCACCTGTACTAATAAAACTGGCATATTCTCTTTAGAGGCAGAACCACATGTGAAATGAAATTATAATCCAATGGTTTCCAAGTGGTCATGCAATCAAAGTAAAGGGAATCAAATAATTAAATAATAATAATTATTATTATTCAATAATAATTAAATAAATTCAAATGTTCAATAATTCAAATGTTCAATCGCATCAGACATGGATAAATAGCCCTTTGGCTCTACTTCCATGAATAACAAACAATAAGAACAAACATTTATTAAGCACTTACTACGTGCCAGACATTATGCTAAATGTTTTGTAAAATTACCTCATGGACTATTTACAGCCCTCTTAGGGATGGAGTGGGTTTCCTGGATGACTTAGCATGTAAAGAATCTGCCTGCAACGCAGGAGACACAGGAGATGTGTGTTTGATCCCTGGGTCAGAAAGATCCTCTGGAGAAGGAAATGGCAACCCATTCCAACAGTCTCACCTAAAAATCCCATGGACAGAGGAGTCTGGCAGGCTACAGTCCATGGGGTCACAAAGAGTCAGACAGGATTGAGCAACACCGCACACAAACATTTAAATCTTAGGCGTCAATGTATACTCATGGTAGATTGCCTTTGTTCTATAACTATTGCAATGGCATAAAACTACTAGGCACAGAGCACCCTCTGTACACTAATTTTGCAGAAAGGAATCAAGACTTAAGGTGATTGGTTGTCTGTTCCCTCTCCTTGATGTTCACTTCCAGGAGTTCTTTGAAAACCTTAGGGGTGCTTCTGCCACCAAAACTCCACTTGCCCTTCCCTCTGACTGAATTGCCCTTCTCCTAGAAGTCTTCAAGGCTATTTCCTAGTCTTCTTTCAAGTTTTTGACTCTAAAGTCATTGTCTCCCTGAAGCTTTTTCCTAGCCCAAATCTGAATTTTCCAATCAGCCACATCCATTTTGTATACCTCAAACCTACTTTTTTTCTCAAGGTACTTAATAGTAGTAAACATAGAATATAATAAACCAATATCATTTTATTGTCTGTCTCTCCTACTACTAGCTCCGTGAGGATTTTTAGTTTTCCCACAGTACTCCATCTCCAATAGCTCCCTATCTGACTAGGTGAATGCTCAGTAAATACTAATTGAGTTACTGACTGAAGCCACTGTCTAAGGCGATGGCTTGAATGCGGAATCCATCCAGGCCATTAAATGCTCTTTATTCACTCCTTAGCAACAGAAAGGACCAGCGTTAGTGATACTGCTCGTGTGACCCTCCTTAGGCTATAAATGCTTCTCTTACTGACTAATTTGCCATCTATATAATGCTTTTTTCTTTAACATTTTCAATCATCTCTTATACTCAGAATCAGCCTTTAAGGGTACTGTTTTCAGAAAATTCTCTCATAAAAAGATAATTTAATGGATGCAATTAACACAAAGAAAACCATTTAAGTGAGGAAGCAAATTTTCATTGGAATTGTGAAAAATTATATTCTTAGACCTTAAAATTTATAATAAATTTATTTTATCTTTTATGTAACAAAATGACTCATAATTGCCAATATCAGCTATCTATAATGATAAATAAAATAAATCACATGATGTTTCTTGTAAAAATATATGATGATACTCTTATATAATTATAGTCTTTGCTTTATTTGGACTTTCTCTGTTTGGCTATAAGTAGATTCATTTTTATAAATGCATTTGTGAGTTTAAATATTTTTCTCAAGGTCTTGCTTTAATTTCTTAATATCTTAATTGTTTTGGGTTATCATTCTATTTTTTGTTTTGTTTTAAACTCATTCAACTGCCAAACCTCATCTCTGATATATGTTCAAAGATTTCATGAAATCCTTCACTTTATTTATTTTATTTTGGTTTCCCTGGTGGCTCAGATGGGAAAGAATCTGTCTGCAATACAGGAGACCCAGGTTTGATCCCTGGAACCAGGTTTGATCCCTGGAACCATTTGATACCTGAGTTGGAAAGATCCCCTGGAAAAGGGAATGGTTAACCATTCCAGTATTCTTGTGTGGAGAATTTCATGGACAGAGGAACCTGGTGGGCTACAGTCCATGGCATTGCAAAGAGTTGGACAAAACTGAGTGACTAACATGTTTTGAAATGTTTTGTGTCATCATCCTATTTTTTGTTTTGTTTTTAACTCATCCAACTGCCAAACTTGAATGGTCTAGTGGTTTTCTCCACTTTCTTAAATTTCAGTCTGAATTTGGCAATAAGGAGTTCATGATCTGAGCCACAGTCAGCTCCCAGTCTTGTTTTTGCTGATTGTATAGAGCTTCTCCATCTTTGGCTGCAAAGAATATAATCAATCTGATTTCAGTGTTGACCATCCGGTGATGTCCATGTGTAGAGTCTTCTCTTGTGTTCTTGGAAGATGGTGTTTGCTATGACCAGTGTGTTCTCTTGGCATAACTATATTAGCTTTTGCCCTGCTTTGTTCTATACTCCAAGGCCAAATTTGCCTGTTACCCCAGGTGTTTCTTTACTTCCTACTTTTGCATTCCAGTCCCCTATAATGAAAAGGACATCTTTTTTGGGTGTTAGTTCTAAAAGGTCTTGTAGGTCTTCATAGAACTGTTCAGCTTCTTCAGCATTACTGGTTGGGGCATAGACTTGGATTACTGTGATATTGAATAGTTTGCCTTGGAAACGAACAGAGATCATTCTGTCATTTTTGAGATTGCATCCAAGTACTGCATTATGGACTCTTTTGTTGACCATGATGGCTACTCCATTTCTTCTAAGGGATTCCTGCCTGCAGTAGTAGATATAATGGTCATCTGAGTTCAATTCACCCATTCCAGTCCATCTTAGTTCATTGATTCCTAGAGTGTTGAGGTTCACTCTTGTCATCTCCTGTTTGACCACTTCCAATTTGCCTTGATTCATGGACCTGACATTCCAGGTTCCTATGCAATATTGCTCTTTACAGCATCAGACCTTGCTTCTATCACCAATCACATCCACAGCTGGGTATTCTTTTTGCTTTGGCTCCATCCCTTCATTCTTTCTGGAGTTATTTCTCCACTGATCTCCAGTAGCATATTGGGTACCTACTGACCTGGGGAGTTCATCTTTCAGTGTCCTATCTTTTTGCCTCTTCATACTGATCATGGGGTTCTCAAGGCAAGAATACTGAAGTGGTTTGTCATTCCCCTCTCCAGTGGACCAATTCTGTCAGACCTCTCCACCATGACCAGGCCCTTTTGGGTGGCCCCACACAGCATGGCTTACTTTCATTGAGTTAGACAAGGCTGGGGTCTGTGTGATCAGATTGGCTTGTTATCTGTGACTGTAGCTTCAGTCTCTCTGCCCTCTGGTCCCCTCTCTTAGAACTAAATCAAATCCCTTATGACTATACAGTGGAAGTGAGAAATAGATTTAAGGGACTAGATCTGAAAGACAGAGTGCCTGATGAACTACGGGTGGAGGTGCCTGACATTGTACAGGAGACAGGAATCAAGACCATCCCAAAGAAAAAGAAATGCAAAAAAGCAAAATGGCTGTCTGAGGAAGCCTTACAAAAAGCTGTGAAAAGAAGGGAAGTGAAAAGCAAAGAAGATAAGGAAAGATATACTCATTTGAATGCAGAGTTGCAAAGAATAGCAAGGAGAAATAAGAAAGCAATTCTCAGTGAACAATGCAAAGAAAAAGAGGAAAAAAGTAGAATGGGAAGGACTAGAGATCTCTGCAAGAAAATTAGAGATACCAAGGGAATATTTCATGCAAAGATGGACACAATAAAGGGCAGAAATGGTATGGACCTAACAGAAGCAGAAGACATTAAGAAGAGATGGCAAGAAAACACAAAAGGACTGCACAAAAAAGATGTTCAGGACCCAGATAATCATGATGGTGTGATCACTCACCTAGAGCCACACATCTCGAATGTGAGTCAAGTGGGCCTTAGGAAGCATCACTACGAACAAAGCTAGTGGAGGTGATGGAATTCCAGTGGAGCTATTTCAAATCCTGGAAGATGATGGTGTGAAAGTGCTGCACTCAATATGCCAGCAAATTTGGAAAACTCAGCAGTGGACACAGGACTGGGAAAGGTCAGTTTTCATTCCAATCCCAAAGAAAGGCAATGCCAAAGAATGCTCAAACCACTGCACAATTGCACTCATCTCATACGCTAGTAGAGTAATGCCTAAAAATTCTCCAAGCCAGGCTTCAGCAACACGTGAACCTTGAACTTCCAGATGTTCAAGCTGGATTTAGAAAAGGCAGAGGAACCAGCCATCAAATTGCCAACATCCGCTGGAGCATTGAAAAAGCAAGGGAGTTCCAGAAAAACATCGATTTCTGCTTTATTGACTATGCCAAAGCCTTTGACTGTGTGGATCACAACAAACTGTGGGAAATTCTGAAAGAGATGGGAATACCAGACCACCTGACCTGCCTCTTGAGAAACCTGTATGCAGGTCAGGAAGCAACAGTTAGAACTGGACATGGAACAACAGACTGGTTCCAAATAGGAAAAGGAGTACATCAAGGCTGTATATTGTCACCCTGCTTATTTAACTTATATGCAGAGTACATCATGAGAAACGCTGGACTGGATGAAGCACAAGCTGGAATCAAGATTGCTGGCAGAAATATCAATAACCTCAGATATGCAGAAGATACCACCCTTATGGCAGAAAATGAAGAACTAAAGAGCCTCTTTATGAAAGAGGAGAGTGAAAAAGTTGGCTTAAAACTCAACATTCAGAAAATTAAGATCATGGCATCCACTCTCATCACTTCATGGCAAATAAATGGGGAAACATTGGAAACAGTGGCTGAATTTAGTTTTCTGGGCTCCAAAATCACCGCATATGGTGACTGCAGCCAGAAATTAAAAGATACTCCTTGGAAGGAAAGTTGTGACCAACCTAGATAGCATATTCAAAAGCAGAGATATTACTTTGCCAACAAAGGTCTGTCTAGTCAAGGCTATGGTTTTTCCAGTGGTCATGTATGGATGTGAAAATCGGACTATAAAGAAACCTGAGGGCTGAAGAATTGATGCTTTTGAACTTGGTGTTGGAGAAGACTCTTGAGAGTCCCTTGGACTGCAAGGAGATCCAACCAGTCCATCCTACAGGAAATCAGACCTGGGTGTTCATTGGAAGTACTGATGTTTAAGCTGAAACTCCAATACTTTGGCCACCTGATGAGAAGAGCTGACTCATTTGAAAAGACCCTGATGCTGGGAAAGATTGAGGACCTGATAAGAAGGGGATGACAAAGGATGAGATAGTTGGATGGCATCACCGAGTCAATGGACATGGGTTTGGGTGGACTTTGGGAGTTGGTGATGGACAGGGAGGCCTGGCGTGCTTTGGTTCATGGGGTCACAAAGAGTCGGACACGACTGAATGAGTGAACTGAACTGGAATGAGCTGCCCTACCTCATTTCTGATATCATGTTCAAAAATTTAATGAAATCCTTCATTCTATTTTAAATTTTATTTTATTTTTAAACTTTACAATATTGTATTAGTTTTGCCAAATATCAAAATGAATCCGCCACAGGTATACCCGCATTCCCCATCCTGAACCCTCCTCCCTCCTCCCTCCCCTACCCTCCCTCTGGGTCGTCCCAGTGCACCAGCCCCAAGCATCCAGTACCATACATCGAACCTGGACTGGCAACTCATTTCATACATGATATTATACATGTTTCAATGCTATTCTCCCAAATCTCCCCACCCTCTCCCTCTCCCACAGAGTCCATAAGACTGATCTATACATCGGTGTCTCTTTTGCTGTCTCGTACACAGGGTTATTGTTACCATCTTTCTAAATTCCATATATATGTGTTAGTATACTGTATTGGTGTTTTTCCTTCTGGCTTACTTCACTCTGTATAATAGGTTCCAGTTTCATCCATCTCATTAGAACTGATTCAAATGTATTCTTTTTAATGGTTGAGTAATACTCCATTGTGTATATGTACCACAGCTTTCTTATCCATTCATCTGCTGATGGGCATCTAGGTTGCTTCCATGTCCTGGCTATTATAAACAGTGCTGTAATTGTATTATTGTGTGTACTTGTGTGCTAAGTCACCTCAATTGTGGCTGAATCTTTGTGACTCTAAAGACTGTAGCCTGTCAGTTTCCTCTGTCCTTGGGATTCTCTAGGCTAGAATACTGGAGTGAGTAGCCATACTCTCCTTCAGATGATCTTCTCAACCCAAGGACTGAATCCACATATCCTGCTTTGCAGGCAGATTCTTTACTGCTGAGCTACCTGGGAAGTCCCATTACTAGTATTTGTACTATATTTGTATTACTGTACATTAACAGATGTTCGTCATAGGTGGGACAAACAAGAAGAGCAGCAGAATTAAGGACAGAAGAATGTTTTAAGCATATTAGTAAAAAAAAAAGTTAAGATTTCAACTTTACCATGCAATTTCAAAGCGTGGCTGATTTGTTGAGGAGTATTCTAAAAAAAATACCATTCCCTTTATGATTCCTCATGAAGTTTTTAAAGAGCAACTCAGAAGTGTTATTATGTAGGGTAGCACTATGCTAAGAGTTTTATAGGTACATTACTCCCCACAGCAGTTTGGTAATAGGGAAACTGAACCTCAATACTTAGCAACTCCCCCACAAACTCCTGATCCTGTCAACATAAAATTATGCTTTTAAATAGACAAAGCTATCAATGAATTTTAATTAGCCTATGGTTTTATGTCATTGACCAATTTTTAACAGTAGGTCATAATGAAAATAGCAGAGGGATTGGCTGTTGAATACCTGCCTCCCATTCAAGACCTGCCTCCATCATCTCTCTGAATCTTGGTTTCCTTCTGTATAAACTGAGTATAACAACTTCATGCTGTGACTAAATGAAACTCGGAGAGACAATACATGTAAAATAGAAGGGGAAGTTTTATATATATATATATATATATATATATATATATATCATTATGCAAATGACATATATATGTCATTATGCAAAGATTAACTCCAGATAAAACATCAAAGATTCTCTGGTGGTTCAGATGGTAAAGAATCTGCCTGCAAATCAGGAGACCTGGGTTCCATCCCTGGATCTAGGGATCCCTTGGAGTAGGGAATGGCAATCCACTCCAGTATTGTTGACTGGAAAATTCCAAGGACAGAGGAGCCTGGAGGGTACAGTCCATGGGTTCGCAAAGAGTCTGATAAGACTGAACTACTAACACTTTACTTTACAAAACAACTTAGCCTGTACATTAAAATCTACTTGAAAATAAAGTTCTTTAGCATATCCACCTAATAGAGATGGCCCTCTCATTGTTTGGCAATTTGAAAATTGAAGGAATGAAAATAGCAACTTGAATTGTTCAGATATTTTTACCTGCAGACACTGTGTAACTGCAAATTCACATTGGCTTAAAAAATAAGGGAATTTGTTATTTTATACAGCAAGAAGTAGGAATATGAGGAGAGTATGCAAGGACTCTGCTTCTACCTCACATTAATCCTGGACTCTGATCTAACTTTACGGCTTCACCCTCTAGTCTGGGAGCAGGATAAAAACTCTAGAAATCACACTTGGCCACAAACATCAAGCAAGGATATTTCTGCCTCAGGGCCTTTGCACTTAATATTCCTTCTGCTAGAGATAACTTTCTATTCTGGCTAGTCTCCCCAGTGTAGTCATTTCTGTTGAAAAATGACTTTAATGAAAAATATGTTTTGTCTTGCCTACATGGGCACTTTTTCACACAAAGATTATTCAGAAAATTTTTAAAATATTCAATTCATTAAAGTTGTTGCTTTCTTAAAATCACATTTTTTAACATTTCCAACTTACCTATTTCATTATTCTGTTTTTAAGACTAGTGATTTTAATAATTATCTTTAAAAACATTGATGTATGCTTGCTTAAGTACCTTTGTTAAGTTCCTTTAGATATTTAAACTGTATTTACAAATTTTATATATTTAATTTTCTCAAACATTATGTCTATTTACCTTAAGTAACAAGTACTTTGAAAGTAAAATAAATATTATAACTTAAGTGAAAAAGTCAGAGGATTGACTAGTCACTCTGATAGGCCAAATTCTTTTTAATATTACTTACATAACCAAACCTTTAAATATATAATCAAATATGTACATATTTCTTAATATAAAATATTAATCAAATGAGTTTATTTTATTGTTACAAATATTCTTAGACTTCATTGCAGATCTACTGAAAGTTCAAAATTGACTACATAAGAAAATATATGTCACATATTCTTCAGAACGTTTCCAAATAATTTTTAAGATCATTCTCTTAGCTTAGAAGCCTAAAGTAACTAAATTTTAATGAAATCTGTTCACAATCCATGGCAAGGATTTCATGAGAGGAAAATGTGACCAAATAGTGGCTTCCTTTACTTTTATATAATATCATCATTAACTTTAAAGTGATATGAGTCTATAAGCCCAATCTAAAAGTTTGTATTATTTGAGTTAATTTTCTTTTTGCTTGTCTCTTGAGACATGCAAATATCTTTATTATCTAAATGTAAATATCATTGTTCAGAACAGAATTGTACATTCTTTTCATATATCCTTATCTCTTAGCATTACAAAACATTTGTAGTCATCAAAAGAATATCTAATTGTATTTTAGTTTTTTCAGTCACACACTCTATGTCAACATAACATAATGGATATCTGTTGACCACATTTATTGAAGACAACATCTTTCCTACATTTATTATTTTACCTGGCTTTATTTTTCTTCATAGCTCTTTTCATTCCCAGAGATATTATTTATTGATTGATTTATGTTCGTTTTATTTGTCTCTTTCCTCTAAAATAGAAGCTCTATGAAAAGTGGTGACTTGTATTTTCTCTTGTATCCTCCAGACCTTGAAAAGTGCCTGACACATAGGAGGCATTCAACAATGATTGTTGAATAGATGCATGAATAAATGAAGAGGTCAGACATGCATCTCATGCCTACTCTACATCTGGTAGAGAGAATCACTGCCACAAGTGCACAACTGTCTTAAGAATAATAGGTTCCCAGGAGCTGGAGATGATTGTATTTCCTTATTATCATAGGTGCAAGGAAGTGTGAAACACAATTCTGTAGGTAAGCAACTAGAAATAGTCCACTTAAAGATTCTAATAATCACATTTGGAGAGGAAGATGAAGGAGGCAGAGACTGTTTTAATTAGGGTGACAAAACACAATAACATAGAAGAGTTAGAGAGAAAGGCTTTTTGGTTTTTTGTTTTATTTTTTCTCTTAAAGAGTTTGACGCATTCCAGAAAGCCTCAGATGAGAAATCACATGACCATTCAATCTTACCATGCCCTCTATAGTAAAGAATGTCATTAACATGCCCCTTATCACAACCTCATAGATCACATCATAGAGATTAAAAAAAAGATTAAAAACTTAATTATTTTTTATTTGAGATGTAGAAGAAAACCATTCTTATTTTATGCACTGGTTCTTTCATTATATTTTTCTTAGATAAATGATAAGGGATATAATTTTCTATTGACAACTCTTCTTTAATGGGGTCTTTAATAGCTTAAATACTATGATGTATAACACATTATATCTCACTTGCAAAGATGTTGGTAATTCTAAAGCAAATAAAATGTTGCTAAGTAATGTTACCAACCTAACTGGCAAATAGAGAGCATTAATTGACTCAAAATTCCCTTCTAAAATTAGATAGAAACTATACTACTCAACACGATATATGTGTATCATGGGCTTTCAAAGCAGTTGTGAGGTGAGCTCTTCAGTATTGAGCATCTGGCTTCTGATCCTTACTTTATTCAGCAGCCTCCAAATGTATAAGGCTCCTCAAATGTAAGTCATCTATTCCTTGCAAATGGTTATTAATATTTTGAATTAATAACTTTAGTACAGTTATTATCCTTTGATTATGTAATTAAAGAGATGACATATAGTCCTGACTACAGGCAAGTAAGAAAGGGAAATTAAAGAAAAGAGCTTTGAATAATTGGGAGGCTTTCTTACTGTAAATAGTTGGAAAGAGGTGAAAATGTATAGAGGTCTACAGATTTTCTCTAAAAAATAGAAGTATATTGAAATGGACTGTAGTAGTGAGAGTTGAAGAAAATATATAATTTTAGATTTTAAAAATAGAATTTTAGATGAGATTTTAAGTTATTTGAGATTCTAATATCTGAATTGTCAAAAAATGCTTACATTATTCTGATAATTTAGGAATTAGAATCTCAGATAAGAGATTTCCACAGTAACATAAAGAAGGGCTTGAACCAGAAGTACAGTGACACTGCTCACTGTCGGCAAGAGTCCAAAATGCAGTACTTGGGTGCACTCTCAAAAAAGGCTGAATGCTCATTTCCAAGGCAAACCATTCAGTATCACAGTAATCCAAGTCTATGCCCCAACCAGTAATGCTGAAGAAGCTGAAGCTGAACAGTTCTATGAAGACCTACAAGACCTTCTAAACTAACACTCCCCAAAGATGTCTTTTTCATTGTAGGGGACTGGAATACAAAAGTAGGAAATCAAGAAATACCTGGAGTAACAGGCAAATTTGGTCTTGGAGTACAAAATGAAGCAGGGAAAAGGTTAACAGAGTTTTGTCAAGAGAATGCACTGGTCATAGTAAACACCCTCTTCCAACAACATAAGAGAAGACACTACATATGGGCATCACCAGATGGTCAACACCAAAATCAGACTGATTATATTCTTGCAGCCAAAGATGGAGACACACTATGCAGTCAGCAAAAATAAGCCTGGGAGCTGACTGTGGCTCAGATCATGAACTCCTTATCGCCAAATTCAGACTTAAATTGACAAAAGAAGGGAAAACCACTACACCATTCACGTATGACCTAAATCAAATCCTTTCTGATTATACAGTGGAAGTGACAAATAGATTCAAGGGACTAGATCTGACTGAAGAGCTATGGACAAAGGTTCATGACATTGTAAGGAGGCAGTGATCAAGACCATCCTCAAGATAAAGAAATGCAAAAAAGGCAAAATGATTGTCCTAGGAGGGCTTACAAAAAGCTGTGAAAAGAAGAGAAGCTAAAGGCAAAGGAGAAAAGGAAAGACAGAGCCACTTGAATGCAGAGTTCCAAAGAATAGCAAGGAGAGATAAGAAAGTCTTCCTCAGTGATTAATGCAAAGCAGTTATTAATGCAAAGGAAAATCTAGAGATCTCAGGAAAATTAGAGATGCCAAGGGAACATTTCATGCAAAGATGAGCTCAATAAAGGACAGAAATGGTATGGACCTAACAGAAGCAGAAGAAATTAAGAAGAGGTGGCAAGAATACACAGAAGAACTATACAAAAAAGATCTTTATCACCCAAATAACCATGATAGTATGATTACCTAAAGCCAGACATCCTGGAATGCAAAGTCAAGTGGGTCTTAGGAAGAATCACTACAAAGCTAGTGGAGGTGATGGAATTCCAACTAAACTATTTCAAATCCTAAAAGATGATACTGTGAAAGTCTTATAGTCAATATGCCAGAAAATTTGGAAAATTCAGCAATGGCCACAGGACTGGAAAAGGTCAGTTTTCATTCTAATCCTAAAGAAAAGCAAAGCCAAAGAATGTTCAAACTACCACACAATTGCACTCATGTCACATGCTAGCAAAGTAATGCTCAAAATTCTCCAAGCCAGGCTTCGCATGGTTTATGTGAACCATGAACTTCCAGATGTTCAAGCTGGATTTAGAAAAGGCAGAGGAACCAGAGATCAAATTGCCAACATCTGCTGCATCATCAAAAAAGCAAGTGTTCCAGAAGAATATCTGTTTCTGCTTTATTGACCAAGTCAAAACCTTTGACTGTGTGGATCACAACAAACTGTGGAAACTTATGAAATTGATGGGAATATGAGACCACCTGACCTGCCTCCTGAGAAACCTGTGTGCAGGTCAAGAAACAACAGTTAGAACTGGACATGGAACAACAGACTGGTTCCAAATAGAGAAAGGAGTGTGTCAAGGCTGCATACTGTCACCCTATTTATTTAACTTATATGTAGAGTACATCATGAGAAATGCCATACTGCATGAAGCACAAGCTGGAATTAAGATTTCCAGGAGAAATATCAATAACCACAGATATTCAGATGACACCAGTCTTGTGGCAGAAAGTAAGAACTAAAGAGCCTCTTGATGAAAGTGAAAAGGAGTGAAAAAGTTGGCTTAAAACTCAACATTCAGCAAACTACAGTCACGGAATCTGTCCCACCATCACTTCATGGAAAATAGATGGGGAAACAATGAAAACAGTGAGAAACTTTATATTTTGGGGGACTCCAAAGTCACTGCAGATGGTGATTGCAGCCATGAAATTAAAAGACTCTTGCTCCTTGGAAGAAAAAATTTGACAGACCTAGACAGCATATTGAAAAGCAGCGGCATTAATTTGCTGGCAAGGTTTCATCTAGTCAAAGCTATGGGTTTTCAGTAGTCATGTATGGATGTGAGAGTGTAATTATAAAGAAAGCTGAGTGCTGAAGAATTGGTGCTTTTGAACTGTGGTGTTTGAGAAGACTTTTTAGAATCCCTTGGACTGCAAGGAGATCCAACCAATCCATTCTATAGAAAATCAGTCCTGTTTATTCATTGGAAGGACTGATGCTGAAACTGAAACTTCAATACTTTGGCCACCTGACATGAAGAACTGACTCATTTACCCTGATGGCCCTGATGCTGGAAAAGATTACAGGCAGGAGGAGAAGGGGACGACAGAAGATGAGATGGTTGGATGGCATCACTGACTCGATGGACACGCATTTGAGTTTGAGTTGAATAAGCTCCAGGAAGTTGGTGATGGACAAAGAAGCCTGGCATACTGTAATCCATGGGTTCACAAACAGTCAAACATGAACGAGAGACTGAACTGAACTGAACTTCTCTGATGTCTTTGGTAAAAGTGTGCTAAGTTGCTTCAGTCGTACCCAACCTGCGTAGCCCTATGGACGCTAATGTACCAGGCTCCTCTGTCCATGGGATTCTTCAGGCAGGAATACTGGACTGGGTTTTCTGCCCTCCTCCAGAAGATCTTCCCCAACCTAGGGGTCTCCCTAGGAGATGTCTCCCATGTCTCCTGCACTGGCAAGTCAGTTCTTTATTACTAGTGCCAGCTGGGAAGCCCAGGGTAAAAGAATATGAGTAAAATTTTATGGTGAAAAAAATGTAATTAAAAAATTGATACATACATAGATATCTCCCCCAGGAAAGAATTTTCATTCAAATTGGCCTAAGTGTATATTATGTTAATGTATTAATTAACCAAATACTTGTTGAGTGACTGCCATGTCTACTAGGTATTATTCTAGGCACTAGAAATAGAGTAATGAATGAAAGAGACAAATATCTTTCTCTAATATCTACTACTGTGGGCAGGAATCCCTTAGAAGAAATGGAGTAGCCATCAGAGTCAACGGAAGAGTCCAAAATGCAGTATTTGGATGCAATCTCAAAATGACAGACTGGTCTCTGTTCGTTTCCAAGGCAAACCACTCAATATCATGGTAATCCAAGTCTATGCCAGGACCAGCAACAGTGAAGAAGCTGAAGTTGAACAATTCTGTGAAGACCTACAAGACCTTTTAGAATTAACACCCCCCAAAAGATGTCCTTTTCATTATAGGGGACTGGAATGCAAAAGTAGGAAGTCAAGAAACACCTGGAGTAACAGGCAACTTTGGCCTTGGAGTACAGAATGAAGCAGGGCAAGACTAATAGAGTTTTGCAAAGAGAACACACTGTTCATAGCTAACACCCTCTTCCAACAACACAAGAGAAGACTCTACACATGGACATCACCAGATGGTCAATACCAAAATCAGATTGATTATATTCTTTGAAGCCAAAGATGGAGAAGCTCTATACAGTCAGCAAAAACAAGACTGGAAGCTGACTGTGGCTCAGATCAAGAACTCCTTATTGCCAAATGCAGACTGGAATTGAAGAAAGTGAGGAAAACCAATAGACCATTCATGTCTGACCTAAACCAAATCCCTTCTGATTATACAGTGGAAGTGAGAAACAGATTTATGGTACTAGATCTGATTGACAGAGTGCCTGATGAACTATGGACGGACATTGTACAGGAGACAGGGAGCAAAACCATCCCCAAGAAAAAGAAATGCAAAAAAGCAAAATGGCTATCTGAGGAGGCCTTACAAATAGCCATGAAAAGAAGAGAAGTGGAAAGGAAAGGAGAAAAGGAAAGATAGAGCCATTTGAATGCAGAGTTTAAAAGAATAGCAAGGATAGATAAGAAAGCCTTCCTCAGCGTTCAGTGCAAAGAAATAAAAGAACACAATAAAATGGGAAAGACTAGAGATCTCTTCAAGAAAACTAGAGATACCAAGGAACATTTCATGCAAAGATGGGCTCAATAAAGGACTGATATGGTATGGACCTAACAGAAGCAGAAGATATTAAGAAGAGGTGGCAAGAATCCATAGAAGATCTGTAGAAAAAAGATCTTCACAACCAAGATAATCATGATGGTGTGATCACTGACCTAGAGCCAGACATCCTAGAATGCGAAGTCAAGTGGACCTTAGGAAGCATCACTTTGAAGAAAGCTAGTGGCAGTGATGGAATTCCAGCTGAGCTATTTCAAATCCTAAATGATCATGCTGTGAAAATACTGCAATCAATACGTCAACAAATTTAGAAAATTCAGCAGTGGCCATAGGACTGGGAAAGGTCAGTTTTCATTCCAATCCCAAAGAAAGGCAATGCCAAAGAATGCTCAAACTACCACACAGTTGCACTCATCTCACACGCTAGTAAAGTAATGCTCAAAATTCTCAAAGCCAGACTTCAGCAATATGTGAACCATGAACTTCCAGATGTTCAAGCTCATTTTAGAAAAGGCAGAAGAATGAGAGATCAAATAGCCAATATCCTCTGGATCATCGAAAAAGCAAGAGAGTTCCAGAAAAACATCGATTTCTGCTTTATTGACTATGCCAAAGCCTTTGAATGTGTGGATCACAATAAATTGTGGAAAATTCTTAAAAAGATGGGAATACAAGACCATCTGACCTGCCTCTTGAGAAACCTGTATGCAGGTCACGAAACAACAGAACTGGACATGGAACAACAGATTGGTTCCAAGTAGGAAAAGGAGTACATCAAGGCTACATATTGTCCCACTGCTCATTTAACTTATATGCAGCGTACATCGTCAGGAATGCTAGGCTGGAGGAAGCACAAGCTGGAATCAAGATTGCAGGGAGAAATATCAATAACCTCAGATATGGAGATGACACCACCCTTATAGAAGAAAGTGAAGAAGAAAGGTGCTTGATGAAAATGAGAGAGTGACAAAGTTAGCTTAAAGCACAACATTCAGAAAACTAAGATCATGGTATCTAGTCCCATCACTTCATGGCACTTAGATGGGGAAACAGTAGCTGACTTTATTTTTTGATGTTCCAAAATCACTGTAGATGGTGATTGCAAACATGAAATTAAAAGATGCTTACTCCTTGGAAGGGAAGTTATGACCAACCTAGACATCAAATTATAAAGCAGAGACATTACTTTGTCAACAAAGGTCTTAGTCAAGGCTATGATTTTTCCAGTAATCACGTATGGATGTGAGAGTTGGAGTATAAAGAAAGCTGAGAGCCAAAGAATTGATGCTTTTGAACTGTGGTGTTGGAGAAGACTCTTGAGAGTCCCTTGGACTGCAAGGAGATCCAACCAGTCCATCCTAAAGGAAATCAGTCCTGGGTGTTCATTAAAAGGACTGATGTTGAAGCTGAAACTCCAATACTTTGGCCACCTGATGTGAAGAGCTGACTCATTTGAAAAGACACTGATGTGGGAACAATTGAGGGCGGGAGGAAAAGGGGATGACAGAGGATGTGATGGTTGGATGGCATTACCTACTTAATGGACACGAATTTGGGTGGACTCCGGGAATTGGTGATGGACAGGGATGCCTGTATGCTGCGGTTCATGGGGTCACAAAGAGTCGGCATAACTGAGTGACTGAACTGAACTGAGTATCTTCCCTTCGCTCAGTCGTGTCTGACTCTTTGCGACCCCATGGACAGTAGCCTACCAGGCTCTGCCGTCCATGGGATTTTCCAGGCAAGAATACTGGAGTGGGCTGCCATTTCCTTCTCCAGGGGATCTTCCCAACCCAGGGATCGAACCTGGGTCTCTGGCATTGCAGACAGATGCTTTACCATCTGAGCCACCAGGGAAGTCCAAACTGAACGTATATATATATATATACACACATAGATATATATTATATGTTTCTTTCTTTCTTTGAAAGAGTATACAAGAGTCCATTCAAAAGTAAAAGTCACTTAAGTGTGATAACTAGATAACTATAAAGAAGAAATATAGCAAATAATAAATATCAATTCAACTGTTATCATTTAACAGATATTCATTATTTACATGGCCATAGAACAGATTGTGGGCTTCCCTGGTGGCTCAGAGGTTAAAGTGTCTGCCTGCAGTGCAGGAGACCTGGGTTCAATCCCTGGGTTGGGAAGATCCCCTGGAGAAGGAAATGGTAACCCACTCCAGCATTCTTGCCTGGAGAATCCCATGGACAGAGGAGCCTGGTGGGCTACAGTCCACGGGGTCGCAAAGAATAGGACATGACTGAGTGAGTGACTTAAATTAGAACAGATTTTAAAGGGTTTATTACTTGCTAGCAAATGATGTACCCCTTGGATTTGGCAGTCATTTGGCATATGTAAATACAGAGAATTAAAGAAAAGATTAATTCTATGACCTTTTCAGAACGAAAGGACTGTAGTGACGAAGAGATCTCATTTATTCAGCTTCACTGGAAAGTAGCAGCTTCCATATTTGTGAATTTCCTCAATTAACAGATTCATTCATTCATTACTTTGGCACATATTTGTGGAGAACTTCCTATTTGTTAAATCTTAGTCTAGAAACTGAGATAGAGGAGAACAAAAGACAATCTTGTTCTGATACAGTCATGAAACTAAGAGGTAAATAAATGCATAGATATGTGCAAGGAGAGCACCTGGAAGAAAATTAAAGGTGGTCCAAGTTTGGGAAGACCTAGGGAGATGCCATTTTAAATATTAGAGTAAAAGAGTGATTTTTTCTTATAATCAAGATAAAATTTTTACATTAATATTTCACACGTGGAAAAGTTTTTGTGAAAAATGGCCCAATATAATTTTTTCAAATATCTAGGCAATGTTAGTATTGATCAGCAATAAGAAGACACACAATTTAATAGTCACCATTTAAATAAATATATGAATACAATAAAATGCATATTTTGTGAGGAGAGTAATTGCATCAAGTGGAGAGAAATATTTATGAAATAAAGAAATATTTCTTTCTACCTCTATATTCCTTAAATCCTGACAATGGTTTCCATTGCTCCAGAATCTTAATGTGACCTAATATGATTTTCAGGTCTAGTCTAGTCCTGGGCTAACCATCAAGTTTAATTTCACATGTGTGTGTATGTGCGTGTATGTGTGTGTGTGCTCGTATGTGTGTGTGTGCTCAAGTTGTGACCAACTCTGCTACCACACTGACTGTCTATGGAATTTTCCCAGCAAGGATACTGAAATGGGTTTCCATTTCCTATTCTAGAAGATCTTCCTGACCCAGGGATGAAACCTGCATCTCTTGGGTCTCCTACACTGATTGGCAGGCAGATTCTTTACTACTGCACTCACTAGGAAGCCAAGTTTCATTTCACATGCTTTTTCTATATGTATGTCAATGAAAAATTGGGAAGAGATAATATATATTAAAACATTAGGAAGGAGTAAACATTCAGTTTGCATTCTTATGAAAGTGATGGAAAATAAACATCAAATTAAATTATGTTAAAATAAACATAAACATGTTATCAAACAAGACAACTATGGATAGATGTGATGACAATGTCACAGGAAGGTATTGGTCTGGTTGGAGAAGGTGCAGGCAACTATCAGTACATGGAAAGACAGCAGATGCCCAGGAGGAAGGGAAGGTGATAGGTATGTACCTTTGAATCGCCTAAAGAATGAGAGCCCATCAACTGCCAAGACTCAGAGAGAAAATTATCCCAGGTACAAATAGCATAGAATGCAGATACCTTGAGTCAGAAGAGCTTGCTTTCTTATACCAACAGAACTGAGGTCAGTGTTAGTTCATCTTAGCTCAGTGCTTGATCTTAAGAGGGGTTTAGAAAGAAGCAATTAGGAGCCAAATCATGAAGCACCTTTTAGACTACAGCAAAGTCCTAGAAAATATCTAGAGTGTGATGAGGGGCCATGGAAGAGGTGTAAGCAGGGGAATAAGATAGTCTGACTTGCATTGTAACCAGTTTTTATGTAGAGAATGGATTTCAGGAGATGAAGGTGGGACATTGAGGAGCCTGCTGGCGGGCTCTTATAAGAATCCCGCTGAGAGACTACGTAGACTTGGCACAATACAGTTTCAAGTAGACAGAATTTGTGTCAGCACAAAAGCTTGCAACCTGTTCATGAAACCACTTTTATCAGAGCCCTAAACAAATATTGATTTAAAAGTAGAACTATAAAAGCAAAGTCCTTTTTTTTTTTTCATCTGTGACATTCACACTGACATAAATTCTATTTGCAATCTTGTGTTTTGTGTCAAAATTCTACATTTTAAAGATCACTAATAAGAAATCAATGATGGTAAACAGTCCATTCTGTCAAAAACAAGCCCACACAAGTCTTAGCAAACATTCAAAATGTGTTATATTCATAGAGTCAATAATACTCTCAATATATTAACCATATATAGCATGACTGCATCGCTGATATAAAAAACTAGCATTTGATGAGTTCTTGTTATCATAAGTTGAATGACCTCAGATTTAAATGGAAGAAAAATGCAGATGCTCTTTTGCTAAGAAAGTCATTTGATGTTTCTGGGAGTATTGCCAGACAAGAACTTAGAGCTTAGTTCCTTTCCAGGAATGGCCTTGTGGTGGTGGTTTAGTTGCTAAGTGCTGTCCGACTCTTGAGACCCCAGGGACTGTAGCCCACCAGGCTTCTCTGTCCATGGGATTCTCCAGGTAAGAATACTGGAATGGGTTGCCATTCCCTTCTCCAGGGGATCTTCCTGACCCAGGAATCGAACCTGGGTCTCCTGCATTGCAGGCAGACTCTTTGCCGACTGAGCTATGAGGGAATTGCCTTAGACAAAGTAAAATGCCTCCTCCTTCCTTCCCCCTGGAGGCATGACACTGGGAACTTGTCCATGGGGAGGCTGGACTTTGGTAATGTTTTGCTTCAATCTGGGATTCTGAAGGGCTCTTCCCTTGGAGAGCTCTGAGGAATTCGCTGAGGCTGTTGCAGCTGTATCACATTTCTCCTCTGGGTAATCCTGTGTTCCTCTCTCCCTTACAGGCATTATTATGAAGAAATGATGCTTCTTTCCCATCAAGTTCTGTTTCCTAAGGAATGAGACCTAAGATTGAAAATAAGCTTAAACCTACCTCAAATGAGTGATGAGAAGCACAAATTTCTTGTGGGTCTTCAAGATTATCTGAAAGATTTGTCAGGAAATTGCCTTTTTTTTACATTTACAACTTGAATTAAATTGGCAATTTCGAGCTACTAAGGCATTCTACGTAAAATACCGAATTAGTACTCTAAGCATGTGTGTCTGCATGCTCAGCTGCTCAGTCATGTCCAACTCTTTGTGATCCCATGGGCTGTTGCCTGCCAGGTTTCTCTGTCCATAAACATGTTCAGGCAAGAATACTGTGGTGGATTGCCATTTCCTACTCCAGGGGATCTATTCTAACCAAGGGATTGAACCAGCATCTCCTGCATTGGCAGGTGGGCTCTTTACCACTGAGCCAACTGGGAAGCCCCATTCTAAGCATAACATTAACTATCCTATCTATTATGTCTATCATCTCCTCCCCTCCTTCTCTCTCTCTGCAAAATTGTTATACCAGCCAAAATAACTTTGATGAAATGTGCTATTTGGAGGTCTTTCATTAAATTGGAGATACATCTAAATTTCAATCCACACAGGAAAATTTGTCATTAAACTTTGTATGAAACCTGACAATGGGCTTGCAAAAACCTTCCTGGTTTCAAATATTTCTAGGAAGAAAAGGGTTAAAAGATTTGCTGCCAGCACTTGGTGTGTTTGGTGGTCTAGATCAGCAGCTAGGAATTGCAGTTTCTATAGTTCTAGTTGGATTGTGATTTTTTATTTTTTCAAAGCATGTTAGCACTTTAATACAAGGTTAGAGCCAGCAACAACTTAGAAGAGTGGTCAGAGGTTTAGGAAACTCCCCACATTTTCCATTACCTCTACCCATGAATTTGAATATAATCAAAATAAATATCATTTATGTGTTATATAAGAAAATTTCAGCCTGTAGCCTCTGGCCTCTCTTCCATAACATTTCCCACCTAAAAATTCTTGAATTACCTCTGATCACTTTCAGCTAGAAAGGCAATGAATTACATTCTTTTCTGCAAAAAGTCCCCACTCAAGTAGACAACTATATAAAAAAATTATACTTTCTGTATTTAGAAAATAAACATTATGACAATGTGGTCAGTAATATTGTGTTTCAGAAATTTGAACATGTTTTTCAGTTTTACTGTAGGGCTAAACTGTTTCAAAAGAGATCATACTTTTATCATGTCAGCAACTGTTGTTGGTCACAAACATCTGCATGGTCAAAGCATGATGACTTCTAGGGTCATTAGAGAGCAGCTTGTAGTAAGATTCTGGGTAAAAAAAGTGATGGAAGTGGTTGAATTTTCCTCATATCTGAATAGACAAAAGAAAACACTGACTTCTTCAAATTTCAGTTTTGATGTGTCAGCCTTTGGAAGTGTTTGATGAAGACCATGTTTCTATATCACTGAAAGGAGTTTACTTTAGATACTAATCTTGCTGTGTTCAAATAGAACATGGGGTGGAGAATCTATGTGTTTTGAGTATCACTACTGGTTTCACAAAATTACTGCCAGTATCTGAGTTCATTGTACTCTTCAATCCTTGCTTAAAACTCCCTGTAGCTCAGGTTCAGAAATGACAAGTTAATGAAATTACAGGAGGCATTGTACTATGGGGACAATGTCCATTACCAAGAGCTCTTTTGAGGGTACAGTGAAAATACAATCACCTTGATATAGGAGGTGACTAAAGAGTGGGTCTTAGATTTTAGGATTGCTGCTTTGTATCACTAACATAAGAAAAAAAGAAAGCATCCGTATGACTTTTCAAAGGTCACAGGAAATAATTTATTTTCTTGCTAAGAGAAACTCTAATAAGATTATTTTAAAGTTTGCCTATCCCAGAAAATTTATGGTAAAGATTTTTAGAACAGTCAAAAATAGAAATTTCAATGAAGGTTCATATCTAAGCTGGACATTTTTTTTTTTTTCCTTATTGAGCCTTCTTTCTCTACTGGATATGGTATAGAATGGAGAAATGGCACACAGAGTCTTTAAATGCCATCACTGCAAATCATATTTACAGCAGCAGAAAATAAACTCTGGAGAACAGTATTGCTGTGATGGGGGAGAGGCAGCTTGGGCCAAAGTAATTTAGCTTATCTAACCTAAATCAAAATTTCAAGACTCACTAATGGAAGAATTGTATGTATTGTTCCCGTTTCTAATTCTTAGTTTTCTGACTACCTTGTGTCCTTGCCTCCCATCAAAATCAATGCTAAATGGAAGAATCATAGTTTTGAAATTTTTTGTTAAATAATTTAATAGACACTATAATGGGTTTTTTAGTTTGCCAAATGCCACATGCTATTTTCAATAATACATTATATTATTTTTCACAGATGTGTATGAAGTCTATTTTGAAACTAGATAACATAAAGCAGCAGCAAGAGTTTATGCTAGGTGGCAACTCGCATTCTTTAAAATCTACCATTATAAACTTACATGGTATTTATTTATTCAGAACAAATAATAATCTTCATTTCTCAAGGGCAATGCACTATAAATGCACAATAAATGCACAATAAAATCTTGTCCACTGATTAACCTAACAGGTAATAAAAAAATATGAACATCATAAAAATGTTTAAAGTGTAAATGAGGAGGTAATAAGAGAGGTGGGATTTACAAATCAGAAAAGAGAGAGGAAGCTATTTTAATCTACCTTCTATGCTATTGTACTGGATATAAAAACACAGAATCAGTTAAAAACAATGGTATTGGTACATTCCGTCTTTTTGTTTTTATTTCTTTAATCTCAAGAGGTGAAATATAAAACCAGCTAAATGCTGGTGGGACTATTAAGGACTCCATTTAAGTTATTTTGAATTTAAATATAATTTTTACTAATGCTGTTAAGCAAGGAGAATCATTAGAATGATTTCAGCAAGAAAGGCTAGATACTTGAATAATTAAAGACACAAGACTGATTTCAGGAGAAGCATCATTATCTAAAATCAAGTATTAGCATCCTTATAAAAGATAGGGATGGGGATGAAAGATAGCGAGAACCACATTTTGCATTTATTTAGACTAATTAATATCATAGAATTCCTTGAAATAATAAAAATCTATTTGCATTAAATATAAATTTCAGTCTCATAATATTAATATTTATTTCTTATAGATAGTAATACTTGAATAATTGTGTCCATAATTCTTATAATACAGTTCTAAAGTTTCCAAAATTATTGTTTTTCAATCATCTTTGAATAGGTGATGCATACAATTATAAATGCTCAAATATACTGAAGAATTCCTTCTTACCCTTTCCCCTAAACCACCTAACTTTCCCCAGGACAAGTATTTCTCTTTTTCTGGTTTCTGAAATGTCCTGTGGATCTTTACAGATTTGTGTTGGAATGTTTGACATGAGGTGGGCTTTCACTGCTCTGTCCCTTTTTTAATCATTCAGCATTGCATCTTGCTGTTCATTCTGTTTTAGTACATAAGACTTTTAACAGTTGCATAGTATTCTATGGAGAAGGCAATGGCACCCCACTCCAGTACTCTTGCCTGGAAAATCCATGGACGGAGGAGCCTGGTAGGCTGCAGTCCATGGGGTCGCTAAGAGTCGGACACGACTGAGAGACTTCACTTTCACTTTTCACTTTCATGCATTGGAGAAGGCAATGGCAACCCACCCCAGTGTTCTTGCCTGGAGAATCCCAGGGACGGGGGAGCCTGGTGGGCTGCCATCTATGGGGTCGCAGAGTTGGACACGACTGAGGTGACAGCATTAGCATTAGTGTTCTATAATTGGTTTAATGAGTCCCCAGGGATAGATACTTGAGGCTGTTTCCTTCTTTTATTTTTTTCCCATTACACACAGTATTGAAATGAATGTACTTGTTCATACCTCTTTGAACAGTTTACAGAATAATTGCTAACAGTTTAATTTCTGGTCAAATCTATGTGGATTAACAATTTACAATTTAACAAATGGCTGGAATTACCATCCAAAGAGGGTTAACCAGTTTACATTTTCACAAGCAATATATGAGAGAGGTTATTTTAAAAATGCATCAAAATATGTTTTACAACTTTTATCTTAGCCAAATGACAAGTGAAAAAATGGAATATTGCTGTAGATTCAGTTTGTATTTATTTATTTAGTGGGTTCAGATTTGTTTATCTATGGTTTAGTGCCACAGTATATTCCTTTTATATGTTCATATCCTATACTAATGGTAAATACTGAAAACATATTAAAAATACTTTAGATTTTTGTATCTGCAAAATTGGTGACTTATTTACAAGCATGTACTCTCCACTAAGTCCACATTCCCATTGTTTTATCTGTCTTGGGGAGTGGGTTCAGTACCCTTTTGTTGCTTATTAAAGCAAAGAATCAAATCAGTTTGAGTTTAGAAAGATGACTTTGGAAAATATATATTTAACACAGCAGTACCTTATTCCATGGGCCTAGAGAAAGATAACAATGAATAAATAATTACTTATTAAAATTCAAAGATAGGGGAAAACTATCAATCTAATGAGAATTAAAATATGCCTATAGTTTCAGAATAGAGCATCATAACGATGAAATTATTTTTGAATTTCCAAAGTACTGATTTCTATAAATGCTTGAATTTGAACATCATCATTGTATGCATTGTACATCTTCACTTAGAACTCATAAAGGTTATTCAATTTACTTTCCCCTGAGGCTTGCATGGTAAAAGTGTTTGCAAAGGTGGGGCTTCTAAATTAGAACAGATTCTCATGAATAAGGTTGTCTTTTATTTACTACAAATGGAAGAAGCAGCAAGTCTGATAGCTGTCTACTTCAAGTTCCGGACAAGAATAATAGTATGGAAGAAAAGGCATGTTTAATTTTGAACAATAGGATGGAGGAAATTTTCAGGAGGATCAATTCACCATTTCTTTGATATACAATCTGAGCTTTGCGGGACAAATGTGGCACTAGTGGTAAAGACCTCGCCTGCCAATGTAGGAGATGTGGGAAACATGGGTTCGATCCCTGTTTTGGGAAGATCCCCTGGAGAAGGAAATGGCAACCCACTCCAATATTCTTGTCTGGAGAATCCCATGGACAGAGGAGTCTGAAGACCAGCACTTAACTATTTGTCCTTTGCTTTCTATCAGGACTCTTATTTTTTAAGCTAATTTTCTAAATTATTAAACATTGAAAATAAGACATAGTAATATAAAATAACTAACTTGACAATTCACATATATTCTGTTATATTAGGACATTAATATTTCAGCTATATGCTTATTTCTACCTGTAATTTGAAACTTTGTTTCTATCCTTCTGTCTACCTTTCATCTATCCATCTATCTATCTTATGGCTGTTCAATAAGAAAAAGATTACCTGAAATATATATGAAATCAGATTCCTTCTTTCCAAACATTATCTCCAAAACCATTTAAAAAATATTCTAAGTATGTAGAAGAATTCCAAATTAAAATAAGTGGGTTTCTTGTTTGTTTTAGACATAAATTAACAGTGTCAACAGCAAAAACATAAGACATACCTTGTTTGAATTATCTAGTCTCACTTACTTGGTAGAATTCAGAGAAGGCAATGGCACCCCACTCCAGTATTCTTGCCTGGAAAATCCTATGGACGGAGGAGCCTGGTAGGCTGAAGTCCGTGGGGTCGCAAAGAGTCATACATGACTGAGCGACTTCACTTTCAGTTTTCACTTTCATGCACTGGGGAAGGAAATGGCAACCCAATTACTTGGTAGAATTAAAAAAAATCTCAAGTCTCTCAAATATGTTACAAGGATCTAGAAAAGAAAGAAAACAGTGAAATGAAATATCAGTAAATCATATTTCTTTGTCTGTGAGAGTAACTATTAATATTAAAGATATTTCCTCCAATAGACTTTTGTAATGAAGCATCTTTGATTATTTTGAAATTTTTTTCCAAGAAAATTTCTAAGATAATCTATAAAGAAAATTTTTATACTATGATCTTCAATTTCTTATTAGACTCTAGGTATTTAGCAGAGTAAGTACTTACTTATTTGCTGAATAAATGATCCCCAGAATATGTACAGATGCTTTCTAAAGTATCAAACAACTAGATGTATAACCAAAAAGATTAACAGAGAAGTAGAAATAGTGTGGGGAGGTCATCTCCTCTCAGTTAAGAACTTCCGTCATATTCAGTATGTGTGCATGTTCAGTCTCTAGGCTGTATCTGACTTTGGCGACCCAATAGACTGTAGCCAGCCAGACTCCTCTGTCCATGGGGTTTCCCAGGTGAGAATAAGATTGGGTTGCATTTTCTTCTTCTGTCAATGTCAGGTGGGTTCTTTACTGCTGAGCCACAGGGGAATCCCCCATATTCAATATCTTACATGTTAAAAACCAACTTGATAATAGGAAAAGAGGGAATCAATTGGGGAATGAGGGGAAATGAAGAATATCTAGGGAAAAGAAGTATAGGGCAATAAGATACTATGATCTGTGGATCTAGGTGAAAGTGAAAGTTGCTCATTCATGTCCAACTCTTTGAAATCCCATGGACTGTACAGTCCATGGAATTCTCCAGCCCAGAATACTGGAGTGGGTAGCCTTTCACTTCTCCAGGGGATCTTCCCAACCCAGGGATTGAACCCAGATCTCCTGCATTGCAGGCAGATTCTTTACCAGCTGACCCACAAGGGAAGCCCAAGAATACTGGAGTGGGTAGCCTATCCCTTCTCCAGCAGATCTTCCTGAACCAGGAATTGCACCCGGGGTCTCCTGCATTGCAGGCAGCCTCCTTATCAACTGAGCTATCAGGGAAGCCTGGTAGATCTAAGGACTTAGATTTCAATTTTGGCTCTGCCATTTACCAGCTGTGTAGATTTGGACAAGCTTCTTAGTCTTTCTCATCTCCTGTATCCTTCTTTCTGAGAAGACAATGGCAACCCACTCCAGTACTCTTGCCTGGGAAATCCCATGGATGGAGGATCCTGGTGGGCTGCAGTCCATGGGGTCGCTAAGAGTCAGATACAACTAGTGACTTCACTTTCACTTTTCACTTTCATGCATTGGAGAAGGAAATAGCAACCCACTCCAGTATTCTTGCCTGGAGAATCCCGGGACAGGGGAGCCTGGTGGGCTGCCGTCTATAGGATCACACAGAGTCAGACACGACTGAAGTGATTAGCAGCAGTAGCAGCAGCAGTATCTTTCTTTTAAGTTTTTAAAAAATGTTATTTACCTCATTGGTATAGCAGAAGTGTACTGATCACCAAGAGTCCATGTCCTTCTGACCAAAACTCTTATAATTGGGTGAGACCATATGGTTAGTTCTGGATAATGGACTATGAGTAGAAGAGATATATGTCACTTCCATAAGTGAAAATTTAAGAGCCAGGGAACAACACTCCTTCAATTTTCCATCTATTGTGATGATATAAGAGGAAGCATGTTTCAGAGGTTTAGCTAAAGATGGTGGAATCCTGGGACCTTGTGTGATGGTATGGAGTACAGGTCTCTGATATTTCCCTTTACAAAGGGTTTTGTACTCTGGATGAGGAATATGTTTAGTTTTACGTTGCGTGTATGCATGCTAAGTCGCTTCAGTCATATGTGACTCTTGGTGATGCTATGGACTGTGGCCCATCAGCCTCCTCTGTCCCTGGGATTCTCTAGGCAAGAATATTGGAGTGGGTTGCCATTTCCTTCTCCAGGGGATCTTCCCAACCCACTAGCTTTACCACTAGTGCCATCTGGGAAACCCAGTTTTACATTAAACCCTGAGAATCAGAGATTAATACAAAGAAGGTTTTGTAAAAAATTAGATGAGACAATGATTGTAGGCATCATTTGACAAATGGCATATTGTAAGAGCACAATATTTAACTCAGTGTTTGGCAAACTTTTTCTATAAAAGGCCAGAGAGTAAAGAGTTTGAGCTTTATGTGCCATATGGCCTTTGTCACAAGTGCTCAACTCTGCCACTCTGATACATGAAGTGCCGATAAGTTACATGAAAGCAACCATAGAATACATGCAATGAATGTCTCAATAAAACTGTGTTTACAAAATGCATTGGTGAGTTGGGATTGGTCCAAGGATCATCATTTGCTGTTTCCTCTATTAACTCATTATCATTTGATTATGGTGATGATGAAGATAACAAAAGAAAGGATTTGGCTGAAGCACATGAATGTACTTGGGGCTCTGTTACTCACTATGTGAAAGACATTTATGTATACTGAGCATTCTCCATGTGGCAAGCAATCTGTTAGTTTCTTCATATACATAATTGCATTTAATCTTGATGTGTTGGCATTTTAAACATAAGGATCTTGAGACCAAGAGAGTTTAAGTGAGGACCTCAAGTTAACTCTGTTACTAATTCTCAGATGTAGGATTAGAATTCAATCCTATTGATCCCAAGTATTGAGTTCATTCCTTGTTCTTGTAACTGTTACACTGAATAAGTAATACTCAGAAGTGCGATCACAAACACATTTCCTGCTCATAATTGCCTCTACAAACCCAATATGTAGGGCTGTTATTTTACTCCATGAAATAAAATTTTGGCAAATAGCCCAGATAGCTCATCTGTTCATTCTTGGATAATAATAATATTTACAAAATTAATTCTCTTAATGCTTCAACCCCTCTAATAGCCTCAGGTCAATATAGCCTACCCTGTCCAGTGTAATAATTAGAATTAAACTTCAGTTAAAGTGAAATCTTTTGGAGGGCGTCCATTAGTCTTACCTCACTGGCAGTGACCTGGCTATGAAAGGTGCTTAAAGGTGATTCTTTCTCCTTAGATACCACCAGCCACTGCTGAAGATATGAAGGGTGTTCTCATATGCATTTCCCTCTCTCCACCAATTGCATGTTCTCCTGTGCTGTGCTTAGTTGCTCAGTCATGTCTGACTCTTTGTGACCCTGTGGACTGTAGCCTGCTAGGCTTCTTTGTCCATGGGATTCTCCAGGCAAGAATACTGAAGTGGGTTGCCATTCCCTTCTCCAGGGGATCTTCCCAACCCGAGGATTGAACCCAGGTCTCCCTCACTGCAGGTGGGTTTTTGTACCGTTTGAGCCACTAGGGAAGCCCCAGTGTTCTCCTGCTGATTTCTTAATTCCTCCAGCCTGCTTCGGACCATGTGTGCTCCTCCCCCAGGTGATCCAGTGCAGCATTTACAGTATCTCTGTGTCCTCTGTCTGACCTTTTCTCTCATAAACACTATACTTCAGGGCCATAAAAGGGTTTCTTATGCCCCAGGGCTCTCCTGAAAGCCCTTCTTACTTCACTAGAAGGGTAGTGGAGGTGTCCCTCATCCTTTATCTTCATCAGTGGTTACGGTTCCTTAGAGCAAACCTACAGCTCTCTCTAGACTCTAGCTCCTGGCAGCTTCAGCTTGGGAATGGCTTTCTAAATTTTGCAAGAGTGTTCTCCAACCACCTCCTCACGTGTCTCTGTCTAGTTGAAATGTGGTGATGAAATGTGGAGTAAATTAGTGTCTCTATTCTAGAGCAGCTATAGAAACTTTTTAATGGTCTTATGTAAAAGCCATTTTTTTTTCTTAGGGCACCTGCTCTATGGTTATGAATACAAAACTAATACTCCAGAAATATTTACAAGTTTCTGATGGGTCAGAAGGGACTTAGAGGTCAGTAAGTTCATTCCTTGACTGAATTAATGAATATCGCTCAGTATGTAGTATTTGTAAATTGCTTAAGGGCTTAAGAAAGATGGAAGTGATATGCAGATATCCTTCTAGTTGTTACATTAATATCATTGATTTGGGAGCATTTCGTACCCCTTTAAAAGTCTCATTTCCATATTTTAAAAAAATCTTGGGGGCTCCCTGGTATTTTAAACAAAATTCCTGCCTTGCAGAAAAAATGTCAATCTTTACAGAATAGCCATTTAAATGTTGAGGACAAGACTCACCTGTCCTTTCTTCTTCCTTAGACTTTCCATCACTAGTTCTTTTAATAATTCCCCTTATGACATGTGTAACAGCAGTACATGTGACTGCTCTCCAGTTGCTCTCAAGAACAGATGTCAGGCCCTCTTTTAGAGACCACCTTTACCAATATAACCACTGTCGGGGAAACAGTTCATCTTGTGTTTCTGGGTGCTTGAACATAGTTCAATGTTGACCTTGCATTTGTGCATATAATCTGTCCAGATTCAGTGCCTTGTTTCTGGTTTCCTTCACTTTGATTAACCAACACCACCAAAATGGTGGTTTTCTATTAACAAATATCTTTTAAAATGAAGACCTGAGCTCAAAACATAAGGAAAATTCACAGGGTGTTGGTAAGTAGAACATGATAAAGTAAATCTAAAATAGTGGCTGCCCACCAGGCAAGTCTGACACATTTTAGTAGGAATGGAGAAACACAAAAGTGAACATCAGTATCATGGCATAGCAAGTAGATCGTCACAAATGTAAAAGTCAGCCAATTGAAAGTATTGCTGAGAATGTGAAATAAAAAATATTCTTGACTTCTAGTAAATTGGCAAAACCACTTTAGAGAGAAATCTGGGAACATCTAGTGAAGGAAAAAATGGGCTGACCGTAAAGTCTAGCAATTTCTTCTTTAGGTAGATACCATGAATCTGCCTGCAATGCAGGAGACCCCAGTTTGATCCCTGGGTTGGGAAGATTCCCTGGAGAAGGGATAATCTACCCACTCCATTATTCTTGGGCTTCCTTGGTGCCTCAGACGGTAAAGAATCTGCCTGCAATGTGGGAGATATGGGTTAGGAAGATCGTGGGTTGGGAAGATCCCCTGGAGGAGGACATGGCAACCCACTCCAATATTCTACCCTGGAGAATCCATGGACAGAGGATCCGGGGAGATTGTAGCTATCTTAGCAGTTAGCAGACTGTAGCCTGCCAGGATCCTCTGTCCGTGGAGTATGGGGTCACAAATAGTCGAACATGACTGAGAGACTTTCACTTCATTTCACTTCATAAAGACTTGGTCAACTTTTGCACAAAGAGATCTGTAAAATAACCTCTTAATAGTATTGTTCAAACACAAAAGCAAGCAAGCAAACAACAAAAACAGCAACAGAACTTCAGAACCAGCTTAATAGAATGTATTTTATTTTATTTATTTTTAATATAAATTTATTTATTTTAATTGGAGGTTAATTACTTTACAATATTGTATTGGTTTTGCCATACATCAGCATGAATCCACCACAGGTACACACGTGTTCTCCATCCTGAACCCCCCTCCCACCTCCCTCCCTGTACCATCCCTCTGGGTCATCCCAGTGCATCAGCTCCAAGCATCCTGTATCGTGCATCGAACCTGGACGGGTGATTCGTTTCATATATGATATTATACATGTTTCAATGCCATTCTCCCAAATCATCCCCCCCCTCCCTCTCCCACAGAGTCCATAAAACTGTTCTACACATCAGTGTCTCTTTTGCTGTCTCGTACACAGGGTTATTGTTACCATCTTTCTAAATTCCATATATATGCGTTAGTATACTGTATTGGTGTTTTTCCTTCTGGCTTACTTCACTCTGTATAATAGGCTCCAGTTTCATCCACCTCATTAGAACTGATTCAAATGTACTCTTTTTAATGGCTGAGGAATACTCCATTGTGTATATGTACCACCGCTTTCTTTAAAGTGTGGTTATTTATATACTGAGGTACTACACAGCAATGAACATGAATGAATCAGATGAAATGATATAAATATGTATGCATCTCACAAATGTAATTCTGAGTACAAGAAGCAAAGTACACAAAATATTTAGTAAAGCTTAAAAACCCACAGAATTGTCCTTTATTTTGTGTAGAGAGACATACATGTGTAGAAAATGTATAAAGAAGTGCATGATGTAATGAAACTCTAGAAAGACACATAGAAAACTAAAACAGTGCTACCTGAAAAGGAGGGAGTGAACAGGATGAGACCCGAAAACAAAGGCAGGGGTGGGAGTAAACTGTAATTATATGCTATTTATATTTTCAATTATGAACTCTATGAATATATTACTAAAAATATTAATTGATTAGTAACTAAATTTAGGATAGAGGAGAGGAAAGAGCATGTAATTGGCTGGAGAAAGTTACAAAAAGAAGTTACCATTTATACTCATAGCATTTAAATTATTAAGCTGAAAAATGAATATGCATTGTTTTATTTTCCTACATACCTTTTGCATATCTGAAATATAATAATATTTTAAAATGAAGCTTTGGCTTTCAAAACTATTGTTCCTGTTAAAGGCTTGAGAATCCTATTTTGAAAGTCAAAAGCATGTATTAGTGTTTCACTCTTCTTTGTGATTTTATTGTAATCTTAATTTAGGTCAAAGAAATATAGATGATTCTGTCAAAATACAGAAAATGATCAAGTATGGAAGTGTGAAAAAGAAAAATAGATTAATATTTTAATCTAATCTCAGATTTATTATTTTATCCAGTTTACACATCCTTGACTTTAACACTATTACTTTTTGTATTTTTCTTAAATCTCTTTTCCAGAATTAAACAAATCATTTCAGATATTATCTTCAAATGGTAGTACTTATACCTTCTGTTTTAATATATCAAAGATGATCTAATACTCTATTTATGTGAATATCATCTTAATTTTTTAATACTTCTGAGCAACACTAATATATTTTACACAAAGAAAATGAATCTGAGTCGTAAACCTAACCTTAAGAGTTGATTCCCTCTTTTAAGTTTTAATTTTGGAAGGCTAATTTTCTTCTTCAGATGTGGGTTTCCTTATGTTTGAAATGAATAGAAGCTTGTGTAAAAATGATCTTGTAATAATTACATCAAATTGAGATACTAATATTAAATTAATGAGACAATTAAATAAAGAAATTAACAGTGTGTAGAACAAATTGATTGCTCAAAAATTAACCATTCAATCTTGTCAATAAAAATAAATAAAAATATGTCTACATTTATGACCACTCTGTTGTTATAAGTTTTTAGGATCATCATTTTCATTCTACAGTACATGCATATAATGCTATGAACGCACACATTAGAAGAGGTTTGGGTAAGTATATATACATATTGTGTTTTAGTGATAAAATTGGACATTAACTAATTTTTTAAACTCTTGTTAATGTCTTTTAAAATTAATTTAGAAAAATTATAAATTTTAAAATAAATTAAACACCTGTTTTGTTAATTTCACAAAATTATAATATAGTGCCTTCATTGAAAATACATGTTTTTCATGACATATATATGTAAATACATTATTCACCCATATAAATAAGTATAAATAATAGGTACATATTAAATATGCAAAATACATAAACACATGTATAGAAATATATACCCATTTGTAAGGAAAGTCTGAATCTAAAAATAAAACTACATTAGAGAGAGATTCTTTGTGAGAAAGTTCAAAATGCTATTTCTTCAAACCATGCTCTCCTTTTCAATTAGTTTATACACAACTTAGGACCAGTCTTATATAAAATGAGTTTAGCACCTAATAGTGTTTCTCAAGTGCTGTAATTAATGGGATGAGTTTCATTTATGGCAAAAAAATGTAGCAAGACAGAAATTTAGTCCTATGCCTTAAGATGTTATTTAAATATGTCTCACAAGAACTCCATAAGAAGTTTAAAATGACAGAATTTTTTTCTTTAATTCATTTTTCATTTAGACTAAATAAATAATGAGGTATTATATCCAGTGTTCACATATTAAAATAATCCAAAACTAGTATTACAGGTTGAAGTACTTTCTTGATGTTTTCACTGTAATTCACCATAGATTAAGGGAAAACAACTTAACCTGGCGCCTACTGAGAGTGTTAGTTAGTTAGTTAGTTAGTTCAGTCGCTCAGTCGTGTCCGACTCTTTGTGACCCCATGAATCACAGCACGCCAGGCACCCCCATCCATCACCAACTCCCGGAGTTCACACAGACTCATGTCCATCAAGTCAGTGATGACATCCAGCCATCTCATCCTCTGTCGTCCCCTTCTCCTCCTGCCCCCAATCCCTCAGAGTCTTTTCCAATGAGTCAACTCTTCGCATGAGGTGGCCAAAGTACTGGAGTTTCAGCTTTAGCATCATTCCTTCCAAAGAAATCCCAGGACTGATCTCCTTCAGAATGGACTGGTTGGATCTCCTTGCAGTCCAAGGGACTCTCAAGAGTCTTCTCCAACACCACAGTTTAAAATCATCAATTCTTCTGCACTCAGCCTTCTTCACAGTCCAACTCTAACATCCATACATGACCACAGGAAAAACCATAGCCTTGACTAGACTGACCTTTGTTGGCAAAGTAATGTCTCTGCTTTTGAATATGCTATCTAGGTTGGTCATAACTTTCCTTCCAAGGAGTAAGTGTCTTTTAATTTCAAGGCTGCAGTCACCATCTGTAGTGATTTTGGAGCCCAGAAAAATAAAGTCTGACACTGTTTCCACTGTTTCCCCATCTATTTCCCATGAAGTGATGGGACCGGATGCCGCACTCATAGCTCATGATGCAGGTACCCTGTCCTGGCAAACAGGAAGTGGTGGTATTTTTATTCAAAGCATATAGTCATCTTGTTTCAAAATCCAGTCATATATCGGATGTGCTGACTCCCCTGTCAGAGTGATTTCCATAGGCAGGAGCTCCATGCTATCAAAAGTGGTATTCCACTAGAGGGGTTCATGAAGAAAGTAAATGTCTCTCAAATTAATATCTCAGAATTACTTAAGCCCCAGCCATCTCCCTCACAATGTTCCTTGCAGCTGCTTAACACTTCTGGACCAGTTGAGCCTGGATGAGTCAACTGCCTCCTCCTATGGTAGTATTTCCTTAGCAAAAGACAGTGGCCATGATTGTATAATTTTATGCAGGGAGTGGGAGCCTTTGTGACTGACAAGCTGTGCTGAAAAGACAAGCCCCAAAATGATAGGGTTAAGCTGAGGAAAACTTTGTCAAACTCTCAGTTGAAAGGTGAAAGAAAGAGTCTTTCCCACAATGAAAAAAATTTTTAATGGTCTAATTTGGAGAAGCTCATATGCTTAGAGGGAGAAGGCAATGGCACCCCACTCCCTTACTCTTGCCTGAAAAATCCCATGGATGGAGGAGCCTGGTGGGCTGCAGTCCTTGGGGTCACACAGAGTCGGACACGACCGAAGCGACTTCACTTTTCCCTTTCCTGCATTGGAGAAGGAAATGGCAACCCACTCCAGTGTTCTTGCCTGGAGAATCCCAGGGACGGAGGAACCTGGTGGGCTGCCGTCTATCGGGTCACACAGGGTCGGACACGACTGACTCGACTTAGCAGGAGCAGCAGCAGCAGCACATGCTTACAAGGTTTTATTAAGTTTGGCCAGATCTCTGTATGAGCATCTGGAGAGCAGAGGAACTAGAGACAGACATTAGTGCAAAGTAGAGAAACAGGAAGGGACTGAAACCGCTGGCTCTTTTACGGCCGCATGTAAACGGTTGCCAATGCTTAGCGTCTCTTGGACTACATTGCTGCCCCATCTTTCATTCTGACAGTATTAATGTCAGCTCTCCTTTGTAGCAAGCGATATCTTCTGCTTGGAATTTCTTTTGTTGAACTACTATGTTTGAGCAAAGTTTTGGACGCAAGTCTCCTATCTGCTTATAAAACAATAAAGTATTGAAAGGTTAACAGTAGTAGTAAACTAGATAGATCTGAAGAAAGAACATTCAAAGAATGTTGATCAACTGTATGATTTTATATATATATATATATATATATATGTATGCATGTATCAATAACCTCAGATATGCACATGACACCACCCTTATGGCAGAAAGTGAAGAGGAACTCAAAAGCCTCTTGAAGAAAGTGAAAGAGGAGAGTGAAAAAGTTGGCTTAAAGCTCAACATTCAGAAAACGAAGAGCATGGCATCTGGTCCCATCACTTCATGGGAAATAGATGGGCAAACAGTGGAAACAGTGTCAGACTTTATTTTGGGGGGGCTCCAAAATCACTGCAGATGGTGATTACAGCCATGAAATTAAAAGATGCTTACTCTTTGGAAGGAAAGTTATGACCAACCTAGACAGCATATTAAAAAGCAGAGACTGCCGGGAGCCGGCGAGAGACGTTCCACTCGTGACAAAGGTCATGAGGAAGGAGGCTCGGCATACGCAAAGGCGGATCGAGCCTCAGGAGTCCCCCCGGGATATTCTCGAGCATCTACCCCCAAAAAACCAGAGTCTGCCTACTTTATTGCTTTGTGCTCTCACCTCTGACTTTACTGGGGGCTGTCCCCCACCAACCATCTCATTCTCTCTGTCAAAGAGTTAACTTACAGCTCCAATTAATAAAGTTCCTGGGCAATTAGGAGTGTTTAAATCCAAACCCCTCAGATAGCTCTCTAACTCGCCTGACAAGTTTATCCGGTCTCCTACAGCTATGCATACGATTGTTTACAGTCTCCCAGCCTCGAGAGGCACGGGAAGCTTAAGATATTCAAATAGCTTAGAGCCTCTCAGAGAGTTAGAAACTGTCAGAATAAAACTAGGAAAAGATTTCATTGATGAGCCAATACTTGTTGCCAAGTTTTCACATCCCCTGAACTGTATCCTTGAATGTGTATTAATTAATATAGTTGTTATGTAGAAAAAATAAGTAGTGGCCTTGGTGTTAGTAACTTTAGACCCTTAAGGTAATAAATTCTTTCCTTTGTTGTAAACCCACTACACATCCGCCCTATAGGAATGCAACTTTATCTTCGGAAGATGGCGCCAAACCTTAAAATAATTACTCTTAGGGAAAATAAGTCTTTGTTGATAAGTCTTTGTCAAGAGTCATAAAATGTTAATAAGCCTTCTGGCCAGAAGATGATGTAAATCACCTAAACCATTTGTATACGATAAATTTGCAGGAAAGAAACCCTGGTTTTTGATAAAGATCAAAGACTGCTGACTTTGCATCCCCTATTATCCTCTATGTGTAACTTAGGGTATATAAGGCCCTGTTGAAAATAAAGCTACGGGCCTTGCTCACCAAAGCTTGGTCTCCCCATGTCATTATTCCCCTCAATTTCCAACTGAGTCTCCATCTGGAGCACGGAAATCCTCTGCTATCATTTATTTGCCTGGGCTTCTAAGACCCACTAGAGAAGGTGTCTAAGGTGGGGCACCTTCCGCTATTCGAGAGGGCGCCTGCGGCCTCCATGGTCAGAGCTAACCTGGTGTCACAGATTATATTGATTTTCAGCGTAAACCAAGCTACTCAGCCTCTTTTCTACACTGAATTTTCCCACTGAGCTATCCTCATTCTATTACTCTTTATATCTCTAATTAACATTTGAATAGGTCATCCACGCCGTCTCCCCTTCGAATACCCTGGATCAGCCGGGGCTGGACCTTGGCAAGAGACATTACTTTGCCAACAAAGGTCCGTCTAGTCAAGGCTACGGTTTTTCCAGTGGTCATGTATGGATGTGAAAGTTGGACTGTGAAGAAAGCTGAGCACTGAAGAATTGATGCTTTTGAACTGTGGTGTTGGAGAAGACTTTTGAGAGTCCTTTGGACTGCAAGGAGATCCAACCAGTCCATTCTGAAGGAGATTGGTCCTGGGTATTCTTTGGAAGGACTGATGCTTAAGCTGAAACTCCAGTACTTCGGCCACCTCATGCGAAGAGTTGACTCATTGGAAAAGACTGTGCTGCTGGGAGGGATTGGGGGCAGGAGGAGAAGGGGACGACAGAGGATGAGATGTCTGGATGGCATCACCGACTTGATGGACATGAGTTTGGGTGAACTCTGGGAGTTGGTGATGGGCAGGGAAGGCTGGTGTGCTGTGATTCATGGGGTCGCAAAGAGTCGGACATGACTGAGCAACTGAACTGAGCTGAACTGATCCTAGGCAGAGTAGAAAGTTAACTAACCCTGAATTTTAGATGACTTTTTGGCTAGTTCCACCATCCCTGAACTTTCTACTGCTGGCATTTTAGTCCTATTTAAGTATTTTTCATTTTTTTGGTCAAGCTTTCCATTATTCCCAGTGTAGTAAAACCATTATTTATGACACATGATAACAACTTTCTGAGCTATGTGGTATTTCCACAGTTAGGAAATAGAAAAAGAGGGTAGGATTAGGAGCTCTCTTTGTAAGTCAGGATTCTATTTTTCTTTTCACTCACTTCTTATGGTCCTATATAGCTTAACATTTTAATAAAACTTTAATAGATTTTAATACAATTTTTAAAGTTTACACTCCATTTACAGTTATTATAAATACAAAATGTTGGCTATATTTTCCATGTTGTACAATACATGCTTGTAGCTTATACTGTAACCAATATTTTTTGTCTCCCATTTACCAACCTCAATATCCCCCACCCTCAATAATCAGCAACCACTGGTTTGTTCTCTACATCTCTGAATCTGCTTCTTTTTTGTTACATTACTAATTTATTTTTTAGATTCCACATAAATTATATTATACAGTAGTTGTCTTTCTCTGACTTATTTCACTTGGCATAATGCCCTCCAAGTCCCTCTATGTTGCTACAAATGGCAAAATTTCATTCTTTTTCATGTGAATAGCTTAACACATTTTGTAATTAACACATTAATAGCTTAACACATTTTGGTTAGTGAATTAAGTGGAGAGATAGAAGAGCAAGTTATCAGATTTGCAGTTTCTCAAAGCTTAGTTGATAGCTAATATACTACAATCTGAGGCTGGAACTGTCTCGACATATTTGATCTCTTGTGTCAAGCTTTTCACCATTGGTTGAATTTATATTCAGATAATTCATTAGAATTAAGATAAGTCTATTAGAATCCAACTAGAGATATTGAGTAGGCTACTGTAGGTAGTAGTCTTGAATTCAGAAGAGAGACATATATACTAAAAATGAAAATGTATTTATTAATGGTCTATAGATAGCATTTTAAACCACATGACTGGGTAAGATCACACATAAAGAGAGAGTAAATAGAAGAGAAGGTAGGATTAGTGACCGCATGGCTAGGATTCCATAGTAATGTTGATAAGAGTAACATATGCAAAGAAGGAACAATCAGGTAGCAAAGAGAAATAAATGATGAAACTTTATGATATGGGGTCAGATATTGTTAATTTGTCAAGTCAGATAAAAACTGAATTGCCACTGGATTTAATTGCATGAAGAATCTTGATAAGGTGACTGCTCATCTTAATGTGCTCCTGACACTCCCAGTTTGTATTTATGTCTTGGCTTAATTAATAATAATGTTCCTTCCATTCTTAAGTGTCACAGTTTAGAAAATAAATGATCAACCTACTCATTAGTGTTCTTGGCAAGGGCAGTTTCAGTGGAGATTGTTAGCAAAAATATTACTGGACTATATGTAACAAAAAAAAAAAGAGGAAAGAATATGAGATGCAAAGGTGTAGTTTCAGGCATGCAGAAAAATGGGATGGAAAGTTGAATTTAAAAAATACAATTATGACCCAAATGAACACAGACAGTGAAAAATTATTGATGTAAGAGAGAGAAGGAAAGGTCTTCAAGTAAATGAAAAGGAATTGGATTTGTGTTTAGTGGAAGGATTGGTTTAGAATGAATATTGGAGACCATTCTCCAAGAGTCTCTTGAATTTCTGCAAGTTTTGTGGATAAGGCATTGATTGCTCTGTGTTCTGGACTACTATCTTCATAGCAGAGGATAGGTTTGCTTATAGTACTGGGGAAGAAAAGAGAGCGTCTTCTTCTGGGGGAAAGTGTAAGCATATTTATTGCCATTTATAAAAATGTGGTTTCCCTAATCTCAGAGTTCCTCTCCTGTAATGTCATAAACTGCATGGACAGGTGTCTGTGGCCTTCCTTATGTTGCCTGTGGGAACTTAAGCTTGGAGAATTGAAACCAAGTCTCTGATGCACTGATTGTTGCTGCCTCAGTTAGTAAAAAAGCTGTTTCACAATTCTGCTCCAGGAATAATGTGTCTTCTCCCACTATCCATGAAACATATGGGCAAACTTGTTTGCTTGAAAGTAGGGTAAAATATTAAACCCTTGAGATGAGATCTTAGATAATCTAGGATAATAAATATGCAAATACCTGTATAGTCTCATGTTTTTGTTATGTTTTTCACTGTATATCTGGCTGAGGTTTTTATGTAATCAAATCTATCAATCTTTTATAACTTGTGGGTTTCCTGGCTTGCTAAGAAAATCTTATTTACTCTCTGATATATGAATGAAAAATTGTCCTTTATTTTCTTCTAGTCCTTATCTTTTATAGTTAACTTTTAAATGTTATATATTAAATCTATATAACATATATATTTTGTATGACATAAAGATTTTTCCTTCTAGTGATAACTATTGTCCCAATACCATTAAAATTCACTCTAACCTGATTATTTGAAATGTTTTTATTATATAAGTAAAATATCTTAAATCTCTAATATGGAAAAGTTCATGTCATGAGCTCTTTGTATTCACATATATTTAATCCTTTCTTTCAACAATGAGTAATCAGTGCCTACGGTGTGCTCTACACAGTGGTATACATTATTCTACAGTGATTAACAAGATGGACATGTATTCTGCTCCCATAGAAGTTAGAGCCTGTTCGGGAAAATAAATACTAAAAAGGCAATCAAATAAGTATATAACTTGAAAGTATAGCAAGTGCTATGAAATAAATAAAAAAGCTGCTTTGACAGAGTGTTGAGGCAGGAGAGAAACCTGTAAACATAGAGCTCCTCTGAGGAGGATACAATTCAAGCCTACACTCAGACCATAAGAGCTGAGGATTGCAAAGAGCAGGTAGAAGAGTGTTCGAAGCTGATAGAACAGAATGCCATAGATAAAAGTTGTTTCAGAAAAGGGTTACAAAATGGTTTTTGCTCATAACCAACAAAGTCCACCATGTAGACCTTCATCTTTCAGCTCACTGAATTCAGTCAACTTCTTTTTATAGATAAGGTCCAACCACTCTAAGTAAGTTCAGCAGTGGTCATTGTGGTTAACTCTGCAACTTCTATTTGAAATAATCCATCTAATCTATTCTTTTTGCTAGAAATTGCTTTCAAGCATAGACTTGCATATGGAAAATAAGATGGGAAGAAAGCATACTAGATATCTTTTTAAAAAATCCAAACTTCTGAGAAAGAATCATAGAAATATAAGGATGCTCTGTGCTTAGGAGTTTGAATGGTACTTTTGACCTCATGCAGCTGCTTCCTGCGGGCATAAGAATAAGTCAACATGTGGAGGAACTGAGCAATGAGAATTGCAGAATAGCAGAGCCAGAGCCCTGGCATGTAGCCAAACTTCTGGGCTTATTTTTAAGTGCAATAATGCATTTCATTTTAGCTAACTCAATTTTAATTGAAACTTTCTGCTTTTTTTTTTCTTTTTTAATTTTATTTTATTTTTAAACTTTACATAATTGTATTAGTTTTGCCAAACATCAAAATGAATCCATCACAGGTATACATGTGCTCCCCCTCCTGAACCCTCCTATTTCTAATACTTGTTACATTTTTAATTCTGAGGTCTGGAAAGGAGGAAAAGACTAACAGACAAGAGTGGTGATAGCATCAAATCTCCCCATTCCTAAAAACAAATAAACAAAAAACACCCTCCCCAATTCTTTTGTCCCCAAACAGATTTACATAACATTTCTTGAAATTATTTGACCGGGATTGTGAAATTGCAATGCTTAGTGTTTATCACATTTTGTTAGTCTTTATTATGATGCAATGAAATTTTATTTCTTACTTCTGCTTTTTCTTAAATAAGCATGGCCAGTGGTGTTGGGCATTACACCCTTAAAGTCACACTCCTTCACTGTATGTGTCATCTGGAGCAAGCCCTGGGAACATAGGACACTTATAATGTTTCACCACAGAGCTGGGATTTATAGTGGAGCTTGTCCACTCTTGTTCTCTTGCTCCGTTCCTATATAACCTGAGGTTTTGTATTCTCTTTATGCTTACTGCTGAGTGGGAATCCATAACATTTTTATCACAATCACTAATTCCAGCCACTTATGTTTTCTGATCCAGCATTTTCCTACACCTTAGTTGCTTCTTGACACTACCCTGATGGCTCAGTGGTAAAGAATCTGCCTGCCAAGGCAGGAGATGCAGGTTTAATCCCTAGGTCAGGAAGATTCCCTGGAGAAGGAAACAGCAACCATTCCAGTATTCTTGCCTGAGAAATCCCATGGGCAGAAGAACCTGACTGGCCATAGTCCTTGGGGTCGCAAAAAGTCAGACACAATTAGTGACTAAAGAGCAACAATAACAGTTGCTTCTGATAAGCTGTAATTCTTGTTAGAGCTGAGAGTGAGCTTTTTCTATTACTTCTGTTTACCAGGAGAATAGATGTTTTCCTCTTTTCCATGGGCCTTCTCTTTTTAGTTTGGTTTTCTGCCCTGCATACTGATATAGTGAGAATATCTATTGTCAAAATACATACTAGAAAATATATTATACATTCAGAAGATGTACTGCTGAGATAATTTGAGCCCATAACTGGTCTTTCATGAAAATAAGTGCTTGGGTATTTATGACAACTTTTGACTTGTACATTTACATTTTTAATAAAGTTTCAGTTCAGTTCAGTCACTCAGTCATGTCCGACTGTTTGTGACCCGATGAACTGCAGCACGCCAGGCCTCCCTGTCCATCACCAACTCCCGGAGTTCACTGAGACTCATGTCCATCGAGTCAGTGATGCCATCCAGCCATCTCATCCATCTGTCGTCCCCTTCTCCTCCTGCCCCCAATCCCTCCCAGCATCAGAGTCTTTTCCAATGAGTCAACTCTTCCCATGAGGTGGCCAAAGTACTGGAGTTTCAGCTTCAGCATCATTCCCTCCAAAGAAATCCCAGGGCTGATCTCCTTCAGAATGGACTGGTTGGATCCCCTTGCAGTCCAAGGGACTCTCAAGAGTCTTCTCCAACACCACAATTCAAAGGCATCAATTCTTCGGCACTCAGCCGTCTTCACAGTCCAACTCTCACATCCATACATGACCACAGGAAAACCATAGCCTTGACTAGAGGGACCTTTGTTGGCAAAGTAATGTCTCTGCTTTTGAATATGCTATCTAGGTTGGTCATAACTTTCCTTCCAAGAGTAAGCGTCTTTTAATTTCATGGCTGCAGTCACCATCTGCAGTGATTTTGGAGCCCCAAAAAATAAAGTCTGACACTGCTTCCACTCTTTCCCCATCTATTTCCCATGAAGTGATGGGACTGGATGCCATGATCTTTGTTTTCTGAATGTTGAGCTTTAAGCCAACTTTTTTAATCTCCACTTTCACCTTCATCAAGAGGCTTTTTAGTTCCTCTTCACTTTGTGCCATAAGGGTGGTGTCATCTGCGTATCTGAGGTTATTGATATTTCTCCCAGAAATCTTGATTCCAGCTTGTGCTTCTTCCAGACCAGCGTTTTTCATGATGTACTCTGCATATAAGTTAAATAAGGTTTAGTTTAGTTTTAATTCTGTTAGATAAAAAGATACATTCATTATCAATAGAAATTTTTATACACAAGAGCAACAACAAAAATAATCCCTTAATTTATTTTGTTGCCTCCTAAAGTATTTTCAGAAACTACATATCACAAATAACTGATTAGCCAGATCAACTTTTGATATATCACTGTTTTCCTATTATGGTGCTAGAAGTTGAAGCAATAAAAGTGTTTAAATGAGCACCCAACTTTAAACTAAGATGATTTGTGTAGGAGTATTTGTTACTCAAGGAATGCAATTAGTGTGTCTGAAAGGTGAGGAAAAGGGAAATAATTGGTGATTGGCAGAAGTTGATTATGTGGGCTGATTATTAATAGTTGTTAATATAAGTGATGTGAATACCAGACAACCTGACGTGCCTCTTGAGAAATCTGTATGCAGGTCAGGAAGCAACAGTTAGAACTGGACATGGAACAACAGACTGGTTCCAGATAGAAAAAGGAGTACATCAAGGCTGTATATTCTTACCATACTTATTTAGCTTATATGCAGAGTACATCATGAGAAACACTGGGCTGGATGAAGCACAAGCTGGAATCAAGATTGCCAGGAGAAATATCAATAACCTCAGATATACAGATAACACACCCTTATGGCAGAAAGTGAAGAAGAACTAAAGAGCCTCTTGATGAAAGTGAAAGAGGAGAGTGAAAAAGTGGGTTTAAGCTCAATATTCAGAAAACTAAGATCATGGCATCTAGTCCCATCACTTCATGGGAAATAGATGGGGAAACAGAAACAGTGCCTGACTTTATTTTTGGGGTCTTCAAAATCACTGCAGATGGTAACTGCAGCCATGAAATTAAAAGACACTTACTCCTTGGAAGGAAAGTTATGACCAACCTAGATAGCATATTCAAAAGCAGAGACATTACTTTGCCAACAAAGGTCAAGGCTATGGTTTTTCCAAATGTCATGTATGGATGTGAGAGTTGGACTGTAAAGAAAGTTGAGTGCTGAAGAATTGATGCTTTTGAACTGTGGTGTTAGAGAAGACTCTTGAAAGTCCCTTGGACAATAAGGAGATTCAATCAGTCCATCCTAAAGGAAATCAGTCCTGAATAGTCATTGGAAGGACTGATGTTGAAGCTGAAACTTTGCTAAATTCACTGATTAGCTCTAGTAATTTTCTGATACTATCTTTAGGGTTTTTTATGTACAGTATCATGGAAAAAGCAAGAAAGTTCCAGAAAAACATCTATTTCTGCTTTATTGACTATGCCAAAGCCTTTGACTGTGTGGATCACAATAAATTGTGGATAATTCTGAAAGATGGGAATCCCAGACCACCTGACCTGCCTCTTGAGAAACCTATATGCAGTTCAGGAAGTTACACTTAGAACTGGACATGGAACAACAGACTGGTTCCAAGTCACTTCATGGGAAATAGATGGGGAAAACAGTGGAAACAGTGCCTGACTTTATTTTGGGGTCTCCAAAATCACTGCAGAACGGAGTACATCAAGGCTGTATATTGTCACCCTGCTTATTTAACTTATATGCAGAGTACATCATGAGAAATGCTGGACTGGAAGAATCACAAGCTGGAATCACGATTACCGGGAGAAATCACAATAACCTCATTAATGCAGATGAGATCACCCTTATGGCAGAAAGTGAAGAGGAACTCAAAAGCCTCTTGATGAAAGTGAAAGAGGAGAGTGAAAAAGTTGGCTTAAAGCTCAACATTCAGAAAACGAAGAGCATGGCATCTGGTCCCATCACTTCAGGGGAAATAGATGGGGAAACAGTGGAAACAGTGTCAGACTTTATTTTTAGGGACTCCAAAATCACTGCAGATGGTGATTGCAGACATGAAATTAAAAGACGCTTACTCCTTGGAAGGAAAGTTATGACCAACGTAGATAGCATATTCAAAAGCAGAGACATTACTTTGCCAACAAAGGTCCGTCTAGTCAAGGCTATGGTTTTTCCAGTGGTCATGTATGGATGTGAGAGTTGGACTGTGAAGAAAGCTGAGTGCCGAAGAATTGATGCTTTTGAACTGTGGTGTTGGAGAAGACCCTTGAGAGTCCCTTGGACTGCAAGGAGATCCAACCAGTCAGTTCTAAAGGAGATCGGTCCTGGGTGTTCATTGGAAGGACTGATGCTAAAGCTGAAACTCCAATACTTTGGCTACCTCGTGAGAAGAGTTGACTCATTGGAAAAGACCCTGATGCTGGGAGGGATTAGGGGCAGGAGGAGAAGGGGACGACAGAGGAAGAGATGGCTGGATGGCATTACCGACTCGATGGACATGAGTTTGAGTAAACTCCAGGAATTGGTGATGGACAGGGAGGCCTGGCATGCTGCAATTCATGGGGTCGCAAAGAGTCGGACACGACTGAGGAACTGAACTGAACTGAACTGAATGCACATATACAGAATCTAGGAAAATGGCTCTGAAGAATTTATTTACAGGGCAGCAAAGGAAAAACAGACATAGAGAATATATTTATGGACATCGGGAGAGGGGAGGAAAGGGTGAGATGTATAGAAAGAATAACATGGAAACTTACATTTCTTTTTTAAAAATAGATTTTACAATGAGAATTTGCTGTATGGCTCAGGAAACTCAAGCAGGGTCTCTATCAACCTAGAGGGGAGGGACAGGGAGGAAGACGGGAGGGAGGTTCAAAAGAGAGGGGATATATGTGTACCTATGGCTGAATCATGTTGAGGTTTGATGGAATCCTCAACAGAAAACAACAAAATTCTAAAGTAATTATCCTTCAATAATTTTTAAAAAAAATAAAAAGGAAAAAGGTCCAGAGAAAAAAATATTTTCTCCTGGTAAGTAATATTAGTTTTTCTCCTAATTGTAAACATGTTGATGAAAAAACAACATAAAAACAGTCTTTTCAAAAAGTAAAGAAAAAGATTTAAAGATTAATAACATTACCAGTTCTTATTGTAACTTTCCTAAATTCCTTCTGAAATGAGATTGGCATAGTAATATGTGAATAATAAGACTACTGGTAGACCTCAAAATATTGTAGCCTGGATAACAACATTTTGGTAGGTTCTTTTTAAATTATGTGATATTTGAATTGTGTATTTCCTCCTTGAAGTTGATTTCAGTTTGAAAGGAAATGGAGAAAAATCCTAAAAACAGTTCACCAGCACCTGGAAATCTTACATGAAAGTCGGTATAACAGTTTGCCTTGAACTGTACCCAAATATATTAATTGAGTTCATAAATCAGTTTAATCCATTCCTATATTTTCCAGGAAGGGAAATTAAAATCCCCCCTAGATATTTTATAACTTTTCCATTACTGGATTAAAGAGTGTTAGGTCAAATAGATTATTTTCTAGAAATAATTTATTGATGATCATTTTTACAAACATTAACATATATAGATTGTGCTTTTATATCTTACATTAGAAAATGTAGATGAAAAATGAGGTGACTGTCAAATCACCTGAAGGAAAAAGTTTTATGTCTGTATGAACACTATGTTTAAAGGCAAACAGACTTGGAAAAACAGGAAAATAGAAAATGTAACATCTTAAACCTGTGGCATGCAAATCATTAATTTATCAGTTACTAGCAATATTAAAAGGCAGCTTAAATATCATCTCAGGAAGACATCACTGAACAGAGGGTCTGGCTCTGCATTTCTCTTATGTGTCCTAGTTCAAGTCCAGAAGAGGCTTCCTCATAGAAGTTATGGTACATCATTAAGTTGTCTAAATTTTCCTTTATATATATTTATTAGCCCTTTGTGATTTTTTAATTGTGGATTTCCCACTCATATCCTTATTTTAACAAATTGTTCCTCTTATCCTTTTTTTTTCTTTATCAAGGCATCATTAGCAATATATTTTAAACTATTATCCATTCATACAATCATTAAAACCATTCAGTATTAAAACAAAACAAAAGAAAAAAAAACTGGCACTTCCTTTTCTAGAAAAGTTGTGGGGTAGATTATTTGAAGAAACCCATTCTGCTAAAAATCAAAATAGTTAGATATAAGATATTTTAAAATCATTTTAACCATAAAAGTTTCATCAAGAAGTAAAGCAATTTAAGGGAAAGAAGAACTCTGAGAAGTAAGTAGAATTTTCCAAAGCCACTATTGCCCTAGTTATTTACCAACCCATGGATAAGAGGAACTTCAATTGAGGGTGACTCTGACTGGTATACGAAAGAGAAGTTGAAGTTTTGGGTCTTCTAAAAGGAGACTTAATAGGAAGTTGGGATTCCTAAATCATAAACCTTTACAGTAAAGGATCTATCAGCCCCAGCAATTATCACCAAAAGTTGCCTAGAGCTTGGGAGAGTAAGCAATTAAATTGAAACACACTCATTCTGTGTATTTTCAGTTCCAACCAGACCTATATATTTATAAACCATTGATGAATGACAGAGATGAAATTACAGATCAATAGAAAAAGAATGCACAGTTGAGTTGGTATGAGTCAAAAGAGACATTTCAGACAAGATTTAAATGGGAGGATAGAATGGGTAAGACCAGAGATCTCTTCAAGAAATAGGGCTGGTGCACTGGGATGACCCAGGGGGATGGTACCAGGAGGAAGAATGGAGGGGGGTTCAGGATGGGGAACATGTGTACACCGTGGTGGATTCATGTTGATGTATGGCAAAACCAATGCAATATTGTAAAGTAATTAACCTCCAATTAAAATAAATAAATTTATATTTAAAAAAAAGAAAATTAGAGATACCAAGGAACCATTTCATGCAAAGATGGGTACAATAAAGGACAAAAATGGTATAGAATGAACAGAATCAGAAAATATTAAGAAGAGGTGGCAAGAATACACAGAAGAACTGTACGAAAAAGATCTCTATGACCCAGATAACCACGATGGTGTGATCACTCACCTAGAGCCAGACATCCTGGAATGCGAAGTCAAGTGGGCCTTAGGAAGCATCACTACAAACAAAGTAAGTGGAGCTGATGGGATTCCAGTTGACTCTTTCAAATCTTAAAAGATTACACTGTGAAAGTACTGCAGGCAGTATGCCAGCAAATTTGGAAAACTTAACAGTTGCCACAGGACTGGAAAAGGTCAGTTTTCATTCCAATCCCAAAGAAAGGCAATGCCAAAAGCAATGCCAAATACCACATAATTGCACTCATCTCACATGCTAGACAAGTAATGCTCAAAATTCTCCAAGCCAGGCTTCAACAGTATGTGAACCATGAACTTCCACATGTTCAAGCTGGATTTAGGAAAGGCAGAGGAACCAGAGATCAAATTGCTAACATCTGCTGGATCATAGAAAAAGCAAGAGAGTTCCAGAAAAACTTCTATTTCTGTTTTATTGTGTTTTATTGGCTTTGCTAAAGCCTTTGACTGTGTGGGTCACAGTGAACTGTGAAAAATTCTGAACGAGATGGGAATACCAGACCACCTGACCTGCCTCCTCAGAAATCTGAATGCAGGTCAAGAAGCAACAGTTAGAATTGGGCATGGAACAACAGACTGGTTCCAAATTGGGAAAGGAATATGTCAAGGCAGTATATTATCACCTGCTTATTTAACTTATATGCACAATCTGATTTTATCTGACCTATTTCACAAATACCAGGGAGTAGGACTTTCATATATCTTTTGCGAGGTGTAATTCAGTCCACACATCTGGCTGCTTCTAACACTGAGCAAATAAAACATTATGTGTTTTAAAACAGTGCCTCTAATTTCTGGAGTATAAAGGAATAGAACTAATTATCATTACCCCATTTCATTCAGTTCAGTTGCTCAGTCATGTACGATTCTTTGCGACCCCATGGATTATAGCACCGCAGGCATCCCTGTCCATCACCAACTGCCAGAGTTTACTCAAACTCGAGTCCATTGGGTCAGTGACGCCATCCAACCATCTCATCCTCTGTCGTCCCCTTTCTGCCCACCTTCAGTCTTTCCCACCATCAGGGTCCTTTGCAATGAGTCAGTTCTTTGCATCAGGTGGCCAAAGTATTGGAGTTTCAGCTTCAGCATCAGGCCTTCCAATAAATATTGAGGACTAATTTCTTTTAGGATGGACTGGTTGGATCTCCTTGTTGTCCAAGGGACTCTCAAGAGCCTTCTCCAACACCACAGTTCAAAAATCAATTCTTCAGCACTCAGCTTTCTTTATATTCAATTTCTCACATCCGTACATGACTACTGGAAAAACCATAGCTTTGACTCGATGAAACTTTGTCAGAAATATAATGCCTCTGCTTTTCAGTATGCTGTCTAGGTTGGTCATAGATTTTCTTCCAGGGTGCAAGCAACTTTTAATTTCATGGCTGCAGTCACCATCTGCAGTAATTTTGGAGCCCAAGAAAATAAAGTCTTTCACTGTTTCCATTGTTTCCCCATCTATTTCCCATGAAGTGATGGGACCGGATGCCACGATCTAGGTTTTTCGAATGTTGAGTTTTAAGCCAACTTTTTCACTCTCCTCTTTCACTTTCATCAAGAGGCTCTTTAGCTCTTCCTCACTGTCTGCCATAAGGGTGGTGTCATCTGCATATCTGGGGTTATTGATATTTCTCCTGGCAATCTTGATTCCTGCTTGTGCTTCATCCAGCCCAGCGTTTCTCATGATGTACTCTGCATAGAAATTAAATAAGCAGGGTGACAATATACACCCTTGATGTACTCCTTTCCCTATTTGGAACCAGTCTGTTTTTCCATGTTCAGTTCTAACTGTTGCTTCTTGACCTGCATTCAGATTTCTCAGGAGGCAGGTCAGGTGGTCTGGTATTCCCATCTCGTTCAGAATATTCCACATTTTGCTGTGATCCACAGAGTCAAAGGCTTTGGCATAGTCAATAAAGCAGAAGTAGATGTTTTTCTGGAACTCTCTTGCTTTTTTGATGATCCAATGGATGTTAGCAATTTGATCTCTGGTTCCTCTGCCTTTTCTAAATCCAGCTTGAACACCTGGGAGTTCATGGTTCACATACTGTTGAAGCCTGGCTTGGAGAATTTTGAGTGTTACTTTACTAGTATATGAGATGAGTGCAATTGTGCAGTAGTTTGAGTATTCTTTGGCATTGTCTTTCTTTGGGATTGGAATGAAAACTGACCTTTTCCAGTTTTGTGGCAATTGCTGAGTTTTCCAAATTTTCTTGCATATTAAGTACAGCACTTCCACAGCATCATCTTTTAGGATTTGAAATAGCTCAACTGGAATTCCATCAGCTCCACTTAGTTTTTTTGTAGTGATTCTTCCTAAGTCCCACTTGACTTTACATTCTAGGATGTCTGACTCTAGGTGAGTGATCACATCATCATGATTATCTGGGTTGTGAATATCTTTTTTGTATAGTTCTTCTATGTATTCTTGTCACCTCTTCTTAATATCTTCTGCTTCTGTTAGGTTCCTATCATTTCTGTCCTTTATTGAGCCCATCTTTGCAGGAAATGTTCCCTTGGTATCTCTAATTTTCTTGAGATCTCTAGTCTTTCCCATTTTATTATTTTCCTCTATTTCTTTGCATTGATCACTGAGGAAGGCTTTCTTATCTCTCCTTGCTATTCTTTGGAACTGTGCATTCAAATGGCTCTATCTTTCCTTTTCTCCTTTGCTTTTTGCTTCTCTTCTTTTCACAGCTCTTTGTAAGGCCTCCTCACACAGCCGTTTTGCTTTTTTTCATTTTTTTTCTTGGGGATTGTCTTGATCCCTATCTCCTGTACAATGTCATGAACCTCCGTCCATAGTTCTTCATGCACTTTGTCTATCAGATCTAATCCCTTGAATCTATTTCTCACTTCTACTGTATAATTGTAAGGGACTTGATTTAGGATGTACCTGAAGTATCTAGTGGTTTAGATCTAACAGTCTAACCAAATACTTTTACAGACACAAATGCAAACTTAAAGCACCACCCCCACCCCAAACCTAAAGTTTATGGTATACCTACTATTTTAAAAGAGCATTACAGAGAAGTATCCATATAAAGAAACAGAGAGTGAGAAGACTCTCTCATCTTGTCCTGAAAGAGAGCTTTTCTTTTCTTCCTATAAGGCCAGTAACACACTGGATCAGGGAGCATTCGCTGAAGGAAAGTCACAGGCTCAAAGCAGCTTAAGAGGCCAGCCCTGTTTTATAGCTGAGTATCTCTGGAAAGTTCAAAACAGGTACCAGCCTTTGCTGAGCACCGACCTCAGCCCACTGGCCGGCCCTGGACACAGAGGACCCCCCAGCAGTGTCCCTTGCCTTGCTTTGCCTCCTTTTCCTTTTTCTCTGATAGTATTAACTACTATCTGGGTACCTCTACTCTGCACCTGTGCTTTATATTAATTGCCCTTCTTCCTTCTCAAACCCCAAGTCACATTTTACAGTTAAGGAAAGTAAAGCTCAGAGAGCATATTAATCAGAAAGATTTCTTTTGCTGAAAAAGAAAACCCAAACTCGAATCGGCTTATGCAGAAAGACTGTTCACGGGTTCACATAACCAAAAAGCCAAGCCTGCGACTGGGCTTCAGGTGTAGCTGCCTCTAGGTACTCAAGTGAGCCACCAAGACAACACTTCTCTCTGGGCCTATTGTTTCTCTTCTTTTCTTTTAGTGTTTATTTATTTCATCTATGTGGCTTCACTGGGTCTTAGTTGCAGGGCATGGGATATTTTTTGTGATGTTTGGGCTTTGGTTGGAGCATGTAAACTCAGTCTTAATTCCCTAACCAGGGGTCGAACCCACATCCTTTGCATTGGAAGGCAGATTCTGAACCAGTGGACCACCAGGCAGGTCCCTCAGCCTTTTGTTTCTCTACTCCATGCAGGCAAGGTCTTCTTTCCTGGTGTTGGGAAGGTGGCTGAGACAACAGAAACACTGCATTTGATTAAGTGTGGCAGCTGAGGAAGTGCTCCATTTGGGCCTCCCTTGTAAAAGAACTTGCCATTCAGCCACAAGGAGCACCTTTAGCCAAGAGCCTCCAGCGGTAACATCTTCAGGATCCATGCCCTTCCTGGTCTGCTACCAATCAGTTCCTGGACATGCAAGGGGTATGAGGGCCTGGTCACTTCTGCCCACTGCATAACTTCTCTAATGGACAATCTTTGTTTTGGAGTTTCCATGGGATTGGCTGAGAATGTCAGCTCAGATTGTGTTGAGGCCCCCCTGTATCAGACACATTACCCTCTCCCCTAAATAAACTGCTGGTACTCCAAAAAATAGATAAATAAAATAAAATAAATAAAAGAGCATTAGGCTGTGAAAACTTTCCTTTGTTTCTTACTTTTTCAGAAATGGAGCTTGAACTCAAAAGAGGCACAGGGAATGCTCTGATAAAAAATATTAGAAAAAGAAAGAAGAAAATGAGAGATGTCTGATTATGAGGATCCAATTATAAGAATTATAGACAGCTAATTTACTTCTCACAGTAAAAAAAAAAAAAAAGGCATTGTTGTGAAAGACAAATTGATTCATTCATTTATCTTACTGAATGTCAGAGAGTCCAGGAGTATATTATTACTTAGATAATATTTGAATCCCATATGACTCTTAACTCTAAATGTAATGGACAATGATATTAGTTAATTGGTATTGAACTTTTTATATGTTAGTCACATTAGGAATTTTGTGTGTACTATTTTGTATAATCTGCACACTAATATTACCAGGATGATACTGGGTCTTTTTTGTGATTTATACATGAATCCTAGATCTTCATAAGTTTAGATAACTTTCCCCAATACTGGCCGTTTGTAAGTTAAGGAACCAGCATTCACATTCAGTTTATTTGCCCTGATTCTAGAGTCTGTATGTTTAACTGCTGTGCATGCCTTTCTTTACTGGTCAGATAATAAACTGGTTGCTATGGATTATGACAAAGCAAGGGGAAATATCAGATACTGCTCCATGTTCTGCTAAAATGGCCTTTAGGGTGTTTTTTAGAACCACACATGAAATTAATGACAAAAATAGGGATGGAATCAAGCACACTCTAGCGGGAAGCTGATAAATAAAATTAAAAACACAATAATGACTGTCATTTCTAACTTATCCAGAACAGGATCCTGCACTAACTCAGGTTTTCATATTTCATTCATGAGATAACAAATAAAATAATCACTGACTGCACTTTAGCAAATTATAATTTAATTATAAATAAAAAAAGATAAAAGGCATAAATTTCTTGTCAGATTGATTTTTAAAAAAGTAAACAAATTGTTTTATTCCATACTATAAAAATTTATACCAGTTGGCATTTGTGGAGAGTTAAACTTTTGCCATCAATAACTGACTTAAATATTATGAATAAGCTTTATTTTTTAGTTTGGTCCATTACTGTTGACTGTGTAAGTTTGCATTTTCAAATGAATGCATTTTTTGTGTCATTATATATGAACAACTTTCACAATTATTCAGTGAAGGTTTTCAAAGGCACCATCAATTTTGTTAAAATCACAGTTTAGTAAATATACATGAAAGCTATTTTATAAGTCATTGTCTCAAGTACTTTACATTCTATTTTTTAACCAACATGCTCTCTTAGGTTCTGAGAAGTCTATCAATACAAAACCTTCTGTCACCTTCTCTTCGTATTTCTAACATTTTTCTCTCTGTGTGTTGGGAATTTTTAATTTGACAAATATAGTTTTAGGACAGTGGAAATATGTATAATAACATAATCAAAGTAAAAATACAGCCACAATGCTTTATTTAATATTTTATTCAAACTATATGTTCAGTTCAGTTCAGTTCAGTTGCTCAGTCGTGTCCGACTCTGTGTGACCCCATGAATCGCAGCAGGCCAGGCCTCCCTGTCCATCACCAACTCCCAGAGTTCACTCAGACTCACGTCCTTTGAGCTGGTGATGCCATCCAGCCATCTCATCCTCTGTCGTCCCCTTCTCCTCCTGCCCCCAATCCCTCCCAGCATCAGAGTCTTTTCCAAAGAGTCAACTCTTCGCATGAGGTGGCCAAAGTACTGGAGTTTCAGCTTCAGCATCATTCCTTCCAAAGAACACCCAGGGCTGATCTCCTTTAGAATGGACTGGTTGGATCTCCTTTATATTAGTATTATTAACCCTTCATTCTGTTTCTTGTCTGGAGTGCCTAAAATATCTTTGGCTTTTTAAACTTATCTGTTTGATCTCAATGTTTTGTATTTAAGTAGTACACATAAATTCTGTTTTAAGATTGTGAGCCAAACACACACTTCATTCTTACCCTCCTGTGTCAAATATCTAGAAACAAAATAAAATTTAAATAATAAAGAAAGGAAATAACCCCCCAAAAATAGGCTTTCTAACTGGACCAGAAGCTATAATTAGTTCCTTAAAGTTAGGAAACAAATAAAATTGAAGAAGAGATAGACCTCAGTTAAGGACATATACAGGAAATTATCGCTGTGAATGGTGCCTCAAGCTAGTTGGAATGAAGCCCAAAAGGAAAATGCAGTGTTTATTCTACACCTTTTCTAAAGCCTTCTGCGTTTTACCTTCTTCACTTTGTGTGCTAGATATTATACCTTAGGTTGTATACCTCAGCATATCTATTCAAACCAAAAGAGAACAAATAAGGATTTATGGTATATTAACAAAAATTGGCTGTTTTTAAGAGGAGATTCAGAAACATTCAAAAAGTCAATAATGTACAGGCCAAATTCAATGATCATAAAGCAATAATTTTAAAAATTGACCAAATGTCCCTCAATTATAAAAACAAGTATAAAACTGCTTTTAAATAACTCTTGGGTTTATACATAAAATAGAGTTATATTACAATATTACATTAAGAATAATGCCTGCTATTTATTGTGTACTTACTGTGTGTAGATGCTCTTCCAAATGTATTAGTTACACTGAAACCCTAAAACAAACTCTATGAGATCAATACTATTATTAATACCATTTAAAGAGACAGGGAGTTGAATAATATACCAGATCATAGGTAAGACACAGACACAACAGAGCTAGACTTTTAAATCAAGCAGTTTAGTTCTAAAGTTCAAACACTGAATCACCCTGCTTTACTTTCTTCACACTCCAAGGGAGATACCACACACAAAACTAAAGGATAAAAGTGACAGAAGAAAACATAGTTTTAAAAATAATTAGAAAATAAGAAGTGTACAAAGAAATTAATTAAATCCACAATTTAATAAGATAATAATAGAACAATAAAATAAATCTCTAAACAACAGAAGAAAGGAATTGATTCTAAAATCAGAAATTAATGAAACAGCAAACAAACAAAAACAGCAGAACTGACTAACAAAGAGAAAAGCTGGTTCTTTGAAAAGATCAGTAAGATAAAGCCTTTGACAAATAGGATCAAGAGCCAACCCAAGAGAAGGCACAAAGGGAAAACAAACAAATTGGAATTATGTTGATGTATGGCAAAACCAATACAATATTGTAAAGTAATTAGCCTCTAATTAAAATAAATAAATAAATTAATTAATTAAAAAAAAAAAAAGGAGAGCATGATTTCGAGTCCAGAAGAGATTGAGATAACATTTTTCAAAAACACTATTTACAATTTTATGGGAAAAGATTTTAGCTTAGACAATTTTGAAGAGAACTATAGATCACCTAAATTAACCCTGAATAAAGTCAGAAATATTATTAGAACAATAACTTTAGAAAAAATGAAAATGGCTTTTAGAGATTTGTCCTTAGAAAGGTGTAAGCTCCAAGGTATTTTATGGGAAATTTCAAGTGAGAGATAATGCCAATCTTAGAGAAAGTATTTTAAGAGGAAAAAGATGGGAAGTTACTCTATTTTATACTGTGCTCCTCTATACCTGACAAGAAAACCAGATGAAAATGTAATTAAAAAAAAAACTAAGAGCCAATATTATTCCTGAGCATAGATGCAAAGTGCTAAGGTATTAGAAAATCTAATTATTCCTGTTTTGGCTGTGTGTGTGTGTGTGTGTGTGTGTGTGTGTGTGTGTGTATCTATCTGTGTAACACCACAACAGGATATACAGTCTCTGAACTACATGTAGCCGCTCATTTCCTAGGACCAAATATTTATGTAAAAAAAACCCTACTGATCTGAAATCATGGGTTATACTACCTCAGAAAGTATTTCTCAGCCACAGACTTGATTATTGATTTTGACCTTTATGAACAGTAATTATTGTCTGCTTGAATTACTATTTTCTGTCTTTGTTGCAGACATTTTTTTCTTTACACACTTTAGGGAATCATCTGTTTCTCCTTCCACATTACCAGTTCCATTTTCTATAGCATCAATTACTATACTTACTGCTTCTATTGTGGATATCTTTTTGTTAACTTCTGCATTTACTTATTTCTTTTATTTCATGTAGATTTTTAATAAAACTGTAATTTAGCAACCTATCTTTTCATTTTAGTTTATCCCTTATACTTTTTTAGTCTATAGAAGATACAATTAGATGCTTTCTAAAATTTATACCATTTTAGTTAAATAATAATGTATTTTATTTAAAAATGTAAGAAATATATTCCTTAAATCTTACATCTAACAGCACAAATATAACTTCTGACCTCAAAACTTTCAAGTTAATAAGACATATTGAACAATGAAAGACTAAGGTTAGTCAAGTCTCCAGAGACAACTCCAATTCATAATATTTGGTTGTGAAATCTGTTTAAAGCTGAAGAAAGAAGCATCGGTTTCTTTTTTGAAACATTACACTTAGATCTGATACCCTTTTCTAGAAGAAATTGAGAGAATCAATGCTATTTTGAACAATATCATCTGCAAGCATTAAGTGAAGTGAAATTTGCTCAGTCGTGTCGGACTCTTTGTGACCCCATGGACTATACAGTCCATAGAATTCTCCAGGCCAGAATACTGGAGTGGGTAGCTCTTCCCTTCTCCAGGGGATCTTCCCAACTCGGGGACTGAACCCAGGTCTCCCACACTGCAGGCGGATTCTTTATCAGTTGAGCCACTAGGGAAGCCTGAAACTTTGGTTTTATGACTTTTTCAGTTAAAAATCCGATTTTTTTTTAAATCCCCAGGTTTTTTGATCGGTGGGATATTTCTCATTTCTGGAGTACTCTTCAGAGCAACCATTATAGCTAATTTGCAAACTAGAAATTTATGTGGTCCAGGTAGTTCACCTACTTAACCATCATAATTATTAGATTTCAGGCCATTAGGTCCAAGTTGTTCGGACTGTTGCACGCAAAATCCTGCTGACAGTCACTTGCTCTAGTCTCTGGATATAAAGACCCTGTTCATTTACTTTACCATTATCTCCTCAGTTTTTGAACAAATAACTGCAGATTCTTCATCTTTAGATTTGCAAGTTGAATATTTATATCACTATTGGGAACCCTAGAAATCTGGAAATTCTTCTATTTTAATTCTCTCAGACAGCATCACCTACTCAATGGACATAAGTTTGCACAAACTCCAAGAGATAGTGAAGGACAGGGAAGCCTGGCATCCTGCAGTCAGACATGACTTGACTGAACAACAGCCGTAATTCTCCTTTTTCTCTATATGTGAAACTTAAGAGTATTTAAGTATGTTTCTGATACAAAACTTCTGGAGAAATTTTCCAATCTGGCCAGTTCATGTCTAATGCCTTACAAGGTATTTTTGTTTACATCAAACTTAACAGTGGGATCATGATGTGAGGATGTTTGAATTCTTTTTTTTTTAATCCTTTGAACCAAATCTATAACTTATCACATTGTATTTACTAAGTTCTTCCTCCTCTGCATCATCACTCCTCTGAAGGACTAATCATGTTTGCTGATTTCTTTTTGGTTTCCAGCAGTTTCTTCACTTTCCTCAAGTCAGATAAGCACTTGATTCACACTTATTCTATCCCAGAATAAGTGTCTCTTCTCTAAGTTTTGCATTCAATATGTTTTCTCTAAGTTTTGGTGAAGCCAGGGGATGAGTGGAGATGTCTAAATCAATTGACATAAAATTGAGCCCGTCTTTTTGACCTGTAGTACTAAACATTCAAACGCATTATTTTTTTTTTTTATCACATTATGCACAGAGGTGTTGACTATGCAGTCCATGATCCTTAACTAAGGTTCCAAGGTCTTTCTATTTTATTTTTCGTTTCTGCCCAAAGATATTTCCATACAGGCAGATAAGTAAAAAGTATACTATTGACCAGTAAAGAAGTGAGATAGTAATTTAAAAAACCTGGGATTTGCAACTCAGTGTCCCAAAATCTTACATAACTTTCTAATCTAAATGGGCTTGTTGGCCATGCCCACTTATCTCTTGAGTTTCTAAAATTTCTCCTGCATTCCTTTAAAAAGCAACTGGAAATTATTACTGCATTGTTGAAGGAGGGCATTTAGAAACAATGTGTTATTCTAGGTAAACTAGTTACACTTCTGCAAACACAAATATCAGGTACCACAGTTTAAGGGAGTATAGAAGGACTGATGCTAAAGCAGAAACTCCAATACTTTGGCCACCCCATGTGAAGAGTTGACTAATTGGAAAAGACTTTGATGCTGGTAGAAATTGGGGGCAGGAGGAGAAGGGGATGACAGAGGATGAGATGGCTGAATGGCATCACCGACTTGATGGACATGAGTTTGAGTGGACTCCAGGAATTGGTGATGGACAGGGAGGCCTAATGTGCTGTGATTCATGGAGTTGCAAAGAGGTGACTGAGCGACTGAACTGAACTGAGACTTTTCCTTTCTCTTTCCCTAAGATGGCCTCAACCTGTTTCAAAGCTAGGTCCCAACTTGGTATTCAGATTTATTTGCAAAAGATGCTCTTGCTTTCTTCAGACAACATAGTGGACAAATTCTCTACCATGATATCAGAAAGTGCTGGAGGCCTTTTTCCCACAACACCTGCAGGAGTCATCTCTCTGCTTTTTTGCTTCATGCTCTGGGGTAGACATGACCCCACATTGCCTACAAAATTTTAAGACATGGTGAAATCAGAAGCCCTGGCAATGACAAAGACACAAAAAATGGCCTTATGCAATTTGGAGTAATTTGAGTTGGGTATAACACCACACAGAGCATAAATGACTATAGCTCCTATTGCTTTCTTGGCTTCTGGTATTTCTACCCTTTCTACTGCTGAGATCACAGCTCAGATTACATGTGCCATCACTTGGTAATGTCTACGTTTGACCCACTGCTCTGTTGGGAAGTGTAACCAAAAGAATGCAGAAGAAAGTTAATAATAAACTAAAGGCCCTAAGTAATTACCTCTGAACAAAGCAATATAGATACTGTGCTATATAGAATTAGAAGGACCTTCTAAGGAAGGTACCTGGGTTTTTAAGGCAGCAAAATTCAGTAGGGTTAGCGCAATAACTTCTCAAGTCTTGCTGTCCTGCTGTTTACCACAGAATGTAACATGTTCCTGCTTTGAAAATTGCTCCTGGGCTTTAGTGAAGTTGACAAATATTGTTAGTTTCAAATTCTATCACCACGTTCCATATTTTTTGAAATTCTTCTCTATGTAACACCTGCAAAATTTATTTCTCTGTACACTTTTATACTGGTTATGAAAGCACTTATATAATATTTATCAGACAGCACTATGTTTGTTCTTAAACATTGTAAAGAGAGAAAATATGGGTGTGGTTAAGAGTGACTTAATTCAGAAGCCTATGGACATCCAGAACCTGATTAAACATTCATAAAAGCTAAAGGTTTTTCATCCCATGATCAGCCCATCATGTTTTCTTAACACTATTGATTGCTTTGACTTGGCACCAATTGATCCAGCATGTCATCATAGTCAACAGCATCATCTTTCACATTCATTAGACAATTCTAAATACCAGCTTTGGTCATAACTCAGGAACATCTTAATTACAATAAAAAGATCATAAAGCAAGACTTTTTAAATAATAATCTGAGGTGTGTCTTTGCTGACAATAGTTTGACTATTCTTATTACCATGAAACTTGTCATTAACCTTCTTATTAGAAGACTATGCCATAGATTGTAGCCCAAGGAAAACAATTTTTAATCATTTACAAAATGCAAATTGAAATGTTAGTATGTTGGCAAAAGCCAGAGTTTACCATTCACTAAGAATAATTTTAGAATCTTCTTTACTTTATCAGTTCAGTTTCTCAGTCATGTCTGACTCTTTGCAACCCCATGGACTACAGCACGCCAGGCATCCCTGTCCATCACTAACTCCCTGAGTTTCCTCAAACTCATATCCATTGAGTTGGTGATGCCATCCAACCATCTCATCCTCTGTCGTCCCCTTCTCCTCCTGCCTTCAGTCTTTCCCAGCATCAGGGTCTTTTCAAATGAGTCAGTTTTTTACATCAGGTGGACAAAGTATTGGAGCTTCTGCTTCAGCATCAGTCCTTCCAATGAATATTCAGGACTGATTTCCTTTAGGATGGACTGGTTGGATCTCTTTGTAGTCCAAGGAACTCTCAAGAGTCTTCTCCAACATCACAGTTCAAAAGCATCAGTTCTTTGGTGCTCAGCTTTCTTTATAGTCCAATTCTCACATCCATACATGACTACTGGAAAAACCATAACTTTGATTAGATGAATCTTTGTCAGTAAGGTAATGTCTGTGCTTTTTAATATGCTGTCTAGATTTGACAGAATGTGGTCCACTGGAGAAGGAAATGGCAAACCACCTCAGTATTCTTGGCTTGAGAACCCCATGAACAGTATGAGAAGGCAAAATGATAGGATACTGAAAGAGAAACTCCCCAGGTCAGTAGGTGCCCAATATGCTACTGGAGATCAGTGCAGAAATAATTCCAGAAAGAATGAAGGGATGGAGCCAAAGCAAAAAGAATACCCAGCTGTGGATGTGATTGGTGATAGAAGCAAGGTCTGATGCTGTAAAGAGCAATATTGCATAGGAACCTGGAATGTCAGGTCCATGAATCAAGGCAAATTGGAAGTGGTCAAACAAGAGATGGCAAGAGTGAATGTCAACATTCTGGGAATCAGCGAACTGAAATGGACTGGAATGGGTGAATTTAACTCAGATGACCATTATATCTACTACTGTGGGCAGGAATCCCTCAGAAGAAATGGAGTAGCCATCATGGTCAACAAAAGAATCCGAAATGCAGTACTTGGATGCAATCTCAAAAATGACAGAATGATCTCTGTTCATTTCCAAGGCAAACCATTCAATATCACAGTAATCCAAGTCTATGCCCCAACCAGGAATGCTGAAGAAGCTGAAGTTGAATGGTTCTATGAAGACCTACAAGACCTTTTAGAACTAACACCCAAAAAAGATGTCCTTTTCATAATAGGGGACTGGAATGCAAAAGTAGGAAGTCAAGAAACACCGGGAGTAACAGGCAAATTTGGCCTTGGAATACGGAATGAAGCAGGGCAAAGACTAATAGAGTTTTGCCAAGAAAATGCACTGGTCATAGCAAACACCCTCTTCCAACAACACAAGAGAAAACTCTGTACATGGACATCACCAAATGGTCAACACTGAAATCAGATTGATTATATTCTTAGCAGCCAAAGATGGAGAAGGTCTATACAGTCAGCAAAAACAAGACCAGGAGCTGACTGTGGCTCAGACCATGAACTCCTTATTGCCAAATTCAGACTTAAATTAAAGAAAGTAGGGAAAACCAGTAGACCATTCAGGTATGACCTAAATCAAATCCCTTATGATTATACAGTGGAAGTGAGAAATAGATTTAAGGGCCAAGATCTGATAGATAGAGTGCCTGTTGAGCTATGGAATGAGGTTTGTGACATTGTACAGAAGACAGGGATCAAGACCACCCCCATGGAAAATAAATGCAAAAAAGCAAAATGGCTATCTGGGGAGGCCTTACAAATAGCTGAGAAAGGAAGAAAAGCAAAGGAGAAAAGGAAAGATATAAACATCTGAATGCAAAGTTCCAAAGAATAGCAAGAAGAGATAAGAAAGCCTTCTTCAGTGATCAATGCAAAGAAATAGAGGAAAACAACAGAATGGGAAAGACTAGAGATCTCTTCAAGAAAAGCAGAGATACCAAGGGAACATTTCATGCAAAGACGGGCTCGATAAAGGACAGAAATGGTATGGACCTAACAGAAGCAAAAGATATTAAGAAGAGATGGCAAGAATACACAGAAAACTGTACAAAAAAGATCTTCATGACCCAGATAATCATGATGGTGTGATCACTGACCTAGAGCCAGACATCCTGGAATGTGAAGTCAAGTGGGCCTTAGAAAGCATCACAACGAACAAAGCAGGTGGAGGTGATGGAATTCCAGTTGAGCTATTCCAAATCCTGAAAGATGATGCTGTGAAAGTGCTGCACTCAATATGTCAACACATTTGGAAAACTCAGCAGTGGCCACAGGACTGGAAAAGGTTAGTTTTCCTTCCAATCTCAAAGAAAGGCAATGCCAAAGAATGCTCAAACTACCGCACAATTGCACTCATCTCACATGCTAATAAAGTAATGCTCAAAATTCTCCAAACCAGGCTTCAGCAATATGTGAACCATAAACTTCCTGACGTTCAAGCTGGTTTTAGAAAAGGCAGAGGAACCAGAGATCAAATTGCCAACATCCTCTGGATCATGGAAAAAGCAAGAGAGTTCCAGAAAAGCATCTATTTCGACTTTATTGACTATGCCAAAGCCTTTGACTGTGTGGATCACAATAAACTGTGGAAAATTCTGAAAGAGATGGTAATACCAGACCACCTGATCTGCCTCTTGAGAAATTTGTATGCAGGTCAGGAAGCAACAGTTAGAACTGGACATGGAACAACAGGCTGGTTCCAAATAGGAAAAGGAGTTCATCAAGGCTGAATATTGTCACCCTGTTTATTTAACTTATATGCAGAGTACATCATGAGAAAGGCTGGACTCGAAGAAACACAAGCTGGAAAAAAGATTGCCGGGAGAAATATCAATAACCTCAGATATGCAGATGACACCACCCTTATGGCAGAAAGTGAAGAGGAACTAAAAAGCCTCTTGATGAAAGTGAAAGTGGAGAGTGAAAAAGTTGGCTTAAAGCTCAACATTTTGAAAACGAAGATCATGGCATCCGGTCCCATCACTTCATGGGAAATAGATGGGGAAACAGTGGAAACAGTGTCAGACTTTATTTTTCTGGGCTCCAAAATCACTACAGATGGTGACTTCAGCCATGAAATTAAAAGATGCTTACTCCTTGGAAAGAAAGTTATGACCAACCTAGATAGCATGTTCAAAAGCAGAGACATTACTTTGCCATCAAAGGTCCGTCTAGTCAAGGCTATGGTTTTTCCAGAGGTCATGTATGGATGTGAGAGTTGCACTGTGAAGAAGGCTGAGCACCGAAGAATTGATGCTTTTGAACTGTGGTGTTGGAGAAGACTCTTGAGAGTCCCTTGGTCTGCAAGGAGATCCAACCAGTCCATTCTGAAGGAGATCAGCCCTGGGATTTCTTTGGAAAGAGTGATGCTAAAGCTGAAACTCCAGTACTTTGGCCACCTCATGGGAAGAGTTGACTCATTGGAAAAGACTGTGATGCTGGGAGGGATTGGGGGCAGGAGAAGAAGAGGACGACAGAGGATGAGATGGCTGGATGGCGTCACTGACTTGATGGACGTGGGTCTCAATGAACTCCGGGTGTTGATGATGGACAGGGAGGCCTGGAGTGCTGCGATTCATGGAGTCGCAGAGAGTCGGACAAGACTGAGTGACTGATCTGATCTGAGGTTGGTCATAGCTTTTCTTCTGAGGAGCAAGCATCTTTTGCTTTCATGGCTGCAGTCACCATCTGCAGTGATTTTGAAGCCCAAGAAAATAAAGTCTCTCACTGTTTCCACTGTTTCTTTAATTTATAAATTTATTCAGTAAAAATCTGTATGTAGTATACATTAGACAAAGAATATTTTAAAAGCCTATTTCACATTATAGAGATTAGAAAATATGCTGGATATAATTATTTGACTGCTACTAAGCATAATGGCACCCGACTCCAGTACTCTTGCCTGGAAAATCGCATGGACGGAGGAGCCTGGTGGGCTGCAGTCCATGGGGTCGCACAGAGTTGGACATGACTGAGCGACTTCACTTTCACTTTTCACTTTCATGCATTGGAGAAGGAAATGGCAACCCACTCCAGTGTTTCTGCCTGGAGAATCCCATGGATGGGGGAGCCTGGTGGGCTGCCGTCTATGTGGTCGCACAGAGTTGGACACGACTGACGCGACTTAGCAGCAAGCAAAATCCTTAAATATATGGAGGTCATCAAAGAATTGAAAACTAAAATAATTATTTATCCAGGCATCATTGGCATTTTGTACTTCCTCGTGCTGAGTAATGTGCACAAAGTTTAGATCCAATCCACACCTCTTGACATTTGGCTGAACTCAGCCTATTTTGTAATCATTGTTATCCATATTTAATGGGAAAATGATAAACATATTGAAAGTCAGGGCCCATCTTCTGAATTCTAAGTTGTTTCATTACTTTATCTATAGTTTTTCTTTTATCTTTTCAGCCATTCTTTCTTACTTCAGAGTCAAGTTGACCTGCCAGCAGACTGTCTGGCCTAGACACATTAAAAATCAGTTTTTGCCTGTTCACTGCTCTTCTGGCATATTTCCTTGAGGGGAAATCTTCCATTTCAGTGTAAGTGGGGGTCTATGAATTCTTTCCACCAATCATAAGAGGTTTACCATGGATTGAGAGATTATGACCATAGTCTTTATTTGGTTATAACTTCAATAAACTCAGAAAGATGTTGATGTTCAGAATGAATTTTAGTTGGAATTATGGCTTTTCAACTAGTGTAAAATCTCTATCCTCAAAAATAGAAATAAGCAATTAATGAACAGTTATCATTTTATCAGTCACATTGGTAATAGACCAAAGTTCTATGCTGTTGTTGTTTAGTCACTAAGCCACGTCCAGCTCTTTCAGGAGCCCATGAACTGCAGTCTGCCAGGTTCCTCTGTCCGTGAGATTTCCCAAGTAAGAATACTGGAGAGAGTTGCCATTTCCTTCTCCAGGGGATATTTATGACCCAGGGCTCAGACGCATGTCTCCTGCTTTGGCAGGTGGATTCTTTGCTACTGAGATACCAGGGAAGCCCAAAGTTCTATGTAATTCTTTCCAAACTAATTTCAAGAGTTACTATTTACCATCAAGAAAATGTGATGATAAACTCATTAAAATAGAGAAGTTTTCTCTTTGATCCAAGTGGCTTTTCACAAGGAAATGACTCAAATGGAAAATATATATGTGGACAGATTGTTCCTAATCCTAGTATTCAGGGATCCTAAAGGTATTATGTCAACTAGGAGGCATTTAAGCATATATAAAGTTCATAAGGCTGTCAAATTGATTTCCCACATCTGAGAAAATCTGCATGCATTTTAATGGAAAGTTAATATATTAAGACATTCCAATTTGTTCTTTCCAGGAAGTTGGATTTAAAGAAGGAAGGAATACATTATTTTTAGTATATCACATAGCTCAGAAATTAAACCTTTGATGTTACAGAAAAAATATAAAGTTTTATACTAAAAGGAATGTCTGAATATGAAAATATATGATAGCTCAGAATTTATTTCACCAATAGAACCATTATGCAGCATATCTCCATATTGGTTTATGTATAATGTACAAAGCAAGGTTTGATTTTTTTAAGGCAGAAAATTTTTAAAGACTAAAAAAGAAACTCTAAATTTTTGTCTCCAGCTCCATTGGACTCTTAGATAGTAGATTTGTGGTCATAAAGTTCTAAAACTTGCCATTTTTTGGTTTATTTTTAATAACAGATATACTGAAAAATACATTTGAAGGTGCACCCTTTGGAGTTAGTAGTAGTTAATAGTAGTTAATACATGTTTTTCAGAGTTGTTTCCATTGATCAAAACTTTTTGGACCTTTTGAAATTGCTATCTGATATTTTGAGTAATGTAAGATTGCAAGTGCCCTGTTTTATTTACCTAAGTTAGTATTAAATAATATTTGGCTGTTTTTTTTTTTTAAATTGTTGGCTAAAAGAGTAGATTTTTCATATTCTCACCATACACACATGTAGAAAATGATAAAAGTGGAAAACAACTTATGAAAAATTAAAGGCCAAAAATCAGAATTTTAATAACTTCTAGTAGAGTTTGGAATGGAGAAGGCAATGGCAACCCACTCCAGTACTCTTGCCTGGAAAATCCCATGGACGGAGGGACCTGGTGGGCTGCAGTCCATGGGGTCACTAGGAGTCGGACACGACTGAGCGACTTCACTTTCACTTTTCACTTTCATGCATTGGAGAAGGAAATGGCAACCGACTCCAGTGTTCTTGCCTGGAGAATCCCAGGGACAGGGGAGCCTGGTGGGCTGCCGTCTATTGAGTCGCACAGAGTCGGACACGATTGAAGTGACTTAGCAGCAGCAGCAGCAGAGTTTGGAAATTCAACGAGTTTCAAGTCTATAATTAGTATACAGAGGTTTCTTATTTGCCCCACTTTCTAGTATGTCTAAAATACATTTCATAATTAAAACCAATAAAGATAAAAGTAAAACAAGTCCACTTTTAAAAGGGAAACCATTCCTTTGAGGATATGCAAAACAATACACTATGAATTCTGGAAGAGTTCCAAAAGCATTTTGAAAAATGTGTTATTATTGTAACAAGTTCCCTTCTGACTTACCAATTTTAAACTTTAAATTCTGATGGATTTTCATGTTCATTTGCTAAAATATTGATGTTTCTATACAGCCAAATCACACAGGTTTGTCTTTTTTGTTGTTGCACGGGACTATTTCCTGAATGTCAGTATTATATTACATTTTGTGTATTTCAGACACGCACATGCGATACAACATGAAGGCGACTGAGGCCACTAAGCCTCAGTTGCTCACTGTGCAGCCTCTTGTGCTCTGACCTACTCTCTTCTCTTCCATGATCAATCAGGCATCAGTTTTCTTCTTTTTAACCAGATCACATATGATAAATGATATTAACATGCATGACATATTCCCATGACGTCTAGTTATAACTCCATTTGCCCTTCCACTTGAGAGAGAAAACTGTAAGATGCTATTCATATAGAAGTAAATCACATACAAAACACCTCGCAGCTGGTTGACTCACGTGAGTTCATGGTTCTGAACAGCTGAATTAGGGGCTAATAGTCCAAGATATCTACACGTGTCTCAGAAGAATTATACCTCAGTGGTGTCTATTCTATGTTAAAATGCACAGATGGAAAATATATTTAAAATCTTAGTACATTAACATGCATTAATGTGTATCTTCACAGTTCCCCGATCTGCAGGTTGGCTGTCTTTTATCTGTCCCAATTTTAGGCTTTTTTTTTTTTTTTTTCTGTCTGATTTTTAGGGACTAATATCTGAGAAAGTTTCTCATTTGATAGTAGTCTATAGCTCCCTTCAATTCTTTATTCCTACAGAATGTCTTACTTTCCTTTTCAATATATTGAGGTGGGAAGTGGCTCCCAATCTCTTCTTGTACTTCCTGTTCTTATCTTTATAAGGAAAGAATATACATCCCAAATACATAAAACCTCATCTGGAAATGAATACCTACTATGCTTGTGTCTGGCAAATGAAAGTTTTATGCTAATCTTCTAGAAATATTTCAAAGCAATCTTTCTAAGTTGACTGTGTGCGTGATAAGCCACTTCAGTCATATCTGACTCTTGGTGACTCCATGAACTGTAACCCACTAGGCTCATCTGTCTGTGGGATTTTCCAGGCAAGAATACTGGAGTGGGTTCAACTTCCTTCTCCAAGGGATCTTTCTGACCCTGGGATCAAACCAGAGTCTTTTATGTTTTCTGCATTGGTAGGCGGGTTCTTTACCACTTGGTCCATCTGAGAAGCCCTGTAGACTGATTGTTGACATTTTAAATCAAGACACTGATTTTTTAGAATACGATCTCTTTGAAGTCATCTTTGAAACCTTAGCACTTGCACAACACCTGTCTTAGAATAGGTGCCACTGCTTGCGAATCCAAGGAATGGTTCAGTCTTGCACTGCCAATCCAGCCTATGCAAGCCTTGAAGATCTCCCCCAGTTTCCTCCATTCTGCTTGCTCCTATTAGCACTTGTCTCTTCTGAAGTTTTATGCTCTTATTCAACACATTCCTTACAGGTCACAAGATCTTTAAACATGCTGTTCAAATTTTAACAGCACTTTGGCACAAAAGGCAGTTTGGGTTACATGCTGATTTAAACTATTCTCAATTTGAAAGTCTTTAGTTGAAATGCTCATTTTAGGTTAACCAACCACCATCACTTATCATTGTTTTACATAGTAAGTCCTATCCACATTCTTTTGTTATCTGCCTGGCTGGAGTGGACATGGAAGTCTTGATTCCTATCTATGTTATGTCCACTGGTAGCTAATTATAACATTCAGGGCTCAGATGAATGACATTTGCTTTGAAGAAGAGGAAGAGGAAGACAAGGGGAGGGAGCAGGGGGAAGAGAAAGAAGACAGGTTAAATTTTGAAGGAGTAAATTCACATATTCTAAAAATATAGAAAATGGGTACTATAAACATATTTTCCAGGTGTATTTTAATATTTATTTAGATTTATTTTCAGAAATAAGTGTTATGCATATCACTAAAACTCTACTCCATTCATTTGATTTCCTTTCAGACCAACAAGCCATCGATGTTAGTGTGTAAAGCTTCTCTGCTGCTTTTTACTACTTTTATTATGTATGTTTGCCCTCCCCCAATAAAATATAGTATTGTGCCCTAAAATTCTATCATATTTTACTACCTAAGGAAACTTTTCTACTTTTCAGCTAATGTTATATTTTGAGAAACCATTATTCTGATGATTAATCTGGTATTTATCACTGTGGTGGTGGTGCTGTTTCAGTCACTAAGTCGTGTCCAACTCTTGTGACCCTGTGGACTGTAGACCACCAGGCTCCTTTGTCCAAAGGATTCTCCAGGCAAGAATACTGGAGTGGGTTGCCATTTCCTTCTCCAGGGTATCTCCCCATTCCAGAGATCAAACCCAGGTTTCCTGCCTTGCAGGCAGATTCTTTACCAACTGAACTACGTGTGAAGCCCAAGGGTTCATTTGATACTTGACAACTTTGTTCACTTATTTCCATAATTATATTGGGATGGACTAAATATACAGACAAATGCCATATGATATACAAAAATAGAAGTCTGACCTACCATCACTGCATCTGTTAAGCAAAGGCAATAAATAACTGGGTAAAATAACTGCCAGCCTCTGGAATTTTTCTCCCTGCTTCCAACTGAGGATCAACTAAAGGAAGCTGGATATCTCCCTTCACTGATAACACAGATGCCTTACTTTTATGTAGCCCTCCTTCAGCTTCCTGGAGCCAACAACCTGCAATCACGGTGCCCTTCAGGCCATCTGTTTTTTTCACTTTAGGTTTCTCAGTTCTCCACGTGTCTTAACTCTCTGCCAAAGGCAAGTGATGGTGGTTGACTCCTTGATTATGCTTTTTATCAATTTGTGGTCTTCATTTATTTCTATGGTAGAACTCAAATCCTATGTTTATCCTCACAATTATGGATATTTCAATTATTTTTAAAGGATTGTTTGTACAGTATTGAGGGCTACCCCAGTGGCTCAATGGTAAGGAACATTCCTGCCAATGCAGGAGATATAAGAGACATGGGTTCAATCCCTGGATGGGGAAGGCCTCCTGGAGGAGGGCATGGCAACCCACCCCAGTATTCTTGCCAGGAAAATCCCATGGACAGAGGAGCCTGGTGGGCTACAGTCCATGGAGTCATATAGAGTTGGACATGACTGAGTGACTGAGCATGCACATATAATACTGAATACTACAATTATGTACATATATAAGAGTTTACATAGAATATTTATCTCAATGAAATAATTGAATTTTAGACTAGTTATTACTTCAACTTTACTACTTATTCCTGAATTGCTGTTCAAGTTTGAATAAATTTACTTTTTTACCAGTAAGAGTATTTCCCAAATTTTTCTCAATGATTACTCTTATCAGACTATATTTTTGGGAGTGACTAGAGCTATTACTCAGAGAAGGTGATGGCACCCCACTCCAGTACTCTTGCCTGGAAAATCCGTGGATGGAGGAGCCTGGTAGGCTGCAGTCCATGGGGTCGGTTAGAGTCGGACACGACTGAGTGACTTCACTTTCACTTTTCACTTGCATGCATTGGTGAAGGAAATGACAACCCACTCCAGTGTTCTTGCCTGGAGAATCCCTGGGATGGCAGAGCTTGGCGGGCTGCCGTCTATGGGGTCGCACAGAGTCGGACACGACTGAAGTGACTTAGCAGCAGCAGCAGCAGCAGAGCTATTACTATGCCAAAGCCTTTGACTCCTAAAGGAGATCAGTCCTGGGTGTTCATTAGAAGGACTGATGTTGAAGCTGAAACTCCAATACTTTGGCCACCTGATGCAAAGAGCTGACTCATTTGAAAAGACCCTGATGCTGGGAAAGATTGAAGGCAGGAGGAGAAGGGGAGGGCAGAGGATGAGATGGTTGGATGGTATCACCAACTCAATGGACACGGGTTTGGGTGGATTCCGGGAGTTGGTGATGGACAGGGAGGCCTGGTGTGCTGTGGTTCATGGGGTCGCAAAGAGTCAGACATGACTGAGTGACTGAACTGAGATCTATTACAGGTGCGTACTGCGATAAGAAAACAAATGTGAGTAGCTTTATCTAAAAAATATATTTCTCATTTGTATGGTCTCTGTAGATCAATTTGAAGAAGGGATTGATTTTTTTTAAAGGATTGGGCTAAACTATTTCTATTTACTTGTTTGTTTTTGGCCATATCTCACAGCAGGGTATGGGAGCTTAGTTCTCACACCAAGGATAGAACCCACGTCCCCTGCAGAGTAAGCATGGAGTCTTAACCATTAGATCACCAGGAGAGTTCTTGGACTGATATCTTTATATATTGAGTATTCCAATTTAGGGATATGATATACCCACTTGTTTCTTCCACACAAATTTCTGTGAAAATCTTGCATATTTTTGTTAGGTTTATTCTTTGGTATTATTTGGTATTAGATATTTTAAAAGATTTAAAAAATATATCTTGAATTTTCTTTTACTAATTATTAGTACATAGAATCGGAGAAGGCAATGGCAACCCACTCCAGTACTCTTACCTAGAAAATCCCATGGATGGAGGAGCCTGGTGGGCTGTAGTCCATGGGGTCACTAAGAGTCAGACACGACTGAGCAACTTCACTTTCACTTTTCACTTTCATGCATTGGAGAAGGAAATAGCAACCCACTCCAGTATTCTTGCCTGGAGAAGAGACTTAGCAGCAGCAGCAGTAGTACATAGAATATTAATTTTTATATGACAACCTCAATTCCATATTGCCAAAGTCACTTATTAATTTTAATTCTGTAGATAAGTTTAGATTTTTAATTATCTGGGAATAGAGAAAAGTGTTATTTCTTTTTTTTCCCATCATTTATTCTTCTATCTTTATATATTTTACTTCGTTATTCAGTTTTTAATCACTGGCTTTTAGCACTGACTAGGATCTCCAGAATAATATTAAATAGAATAGAATTTGTGATCTCAGACATCCTCCTCAACTTCTGATCTCAAAGGGGACAGATTTGATCTTTCAGTAACTCACCATTAAGTTTGCTATTTGGTAGAGGCCTTTTATGAGTAGTACATCAGATGAAAAAAAATTTCCTTCCATTCATTTTATATTAACATATATTAACTACCTGTGATGGATTCATTTTGATATTTGGCAAAACTAATACAATTATGTAAAGTTTAAAAATAAAATAAAATTTTAAAAAAAAAGGAGTTTAAGTATCTTTCCATATTTTAAATGAACATTTGTACTTTAACTTCAATAAATTGCCTTTCATTTCCTTTGCCCACTTTTCTGTTGGAATGTTTGTTTCTTATTAACCTGTTGCTTATTTTACATTATTTACAGTTTTATATATTTCTATGTATTTGTTATTATATACAAATGTCATACTGAAGACTTTTAATTTTTATGAATTGTATTAGATCTTTCTTCCTTATTTAATTCTCTTCACTATTGATAGGCTTTCTTCATAAAGTCATTTTTAACCTGATCTATCTATGTTATCTATCCATCCACCTATCTATTTTTATTATTTTAGTTAGTAGTTAGTACCACTTTGGCAGAAAGTGAAGAAGAACTAAAGTGCCTCTTGATGAAAGTGAAAGAGAAGAGTGAAAAAGTTGGCTTAAAACTCAACATTCAGAAAACTAAGATCATGGCCTCTGGCCCCATCACTTCATGGCAAATAAAAACAGTGGAAACAGTGACAGACTTTATTTGGGGGGGGGGGGGTCTCCAAAATCACTGTAGATGGTTACTGCAGCCATGAAATTAAAAGATGCTTACTCCTTGGAAGAAAAGTTATGACCAACCTAGAGAGCATATTAAAAAGCAGAGACATTACTTTGCCAACAAAGGTCCATCAAGTCAAAGCTATGGCTTTTCCAGTAGTCATGTATGGATGTGAGAATTGGGCTATAAAGAAAGCTGTGAGCCAAAGAATTGATGCTTTTAAACTGTTGTGCTGGGGAAGACTCTTGAGAGTCCCTTGGACTGTAAGGAGATCCAACCAGTCCATCCTAAAGGATATCAGTCCTGAATATTCATTGGAAGGACTGTTGCTGAAGCTGAAACTCCAATACGTTGTCCACCTGATGTGAAGAACTGACTCATTTGAAAAGACCCTGATGCTGGGAAAGATTGAAGGCGGGAGGAGAAGGAGAAGAGAGAGGATGGGATGTTTGGATGGCACCACCGGCTCAATGGACATGAGTTTGACTAAACTCCAGGAGTTGGTGATGAACAGGGAGGCCTGGGGTGCTGCAGTCCATTTGGTCGCAAAGAGTCAGACATGACTGAGCGACTGAAGTGAATTGAGCTGAACTGCGAGTGTGTTTTAAAAATCATCTTACTTGCAATATTGTGACATCTTTAACTTTTAGGTGTGCTTCTTTTAAAGATCATACAGCTTTTAATAAAACAAAACACGCATTTCTTTTAACTGATATGCTTAGTTAATCTACATTAATCATTTTGTAATATATTTAGACATTTTCCCTTAATCTTATGTTGTCTTTGTTTTCTTTCTGAATACATTTTTTAATACTCTTTTGTAGTCTTGCCTGTTCTTGATTTCTCCTTTTATCTTTACTTTGTTTTTCTTTCCTTTCATTCTCTCTTAATTATATGTATGTGTGGGGTGGTGGTTCGTGGTTTAGTCACTCAGCCCTGTCCTACTGTTGCGACCGCATCAGCTCCTCTGTCCATGGGATTTTCCAGGCAAGAATTCTGGGGTGGGTTGCCATTTCCTTCTCCAGGGGATCTTCCTGACCCAGGGCTCAAACCCATGTCTTCTACACTGCAGGCAGTCTCCTGTATTGCAAATGGATTTTTTACTACTGAGACACCAGGGAAGCCCCATGTATGTGTTGTCAGTTCAGTCAGTTGAGTTCAGTCGCTCGGTCGTGTCCGACTCTTTGCAACCCCATGAATCACAGCACGCCAGGCCCCCCTGTCCATCACCAACTCCCGGAGTTCACTCAGACTCAAGTCCATCAAGTCAGTGATGCCATCCAGCCATCTCATCCTCTATCGTCCCTTTCTCCTCCTGCCCCCAAACCCTCCCAGCATCAGAGTCTTATCCAGTGAGTCAACTCTTCTCATGAGGTGGCCGAAGTACTGGAGTTTCAGCTTTAGCATCATTCCTTCCAAAGAACACCCAGGGCTGATCTCCTTCAGAATGGACTGGTTGGATCTCTTTGCAGTCCAAGGGACTCTCGAGAGTCTTCTACAACACCACAGTTCAAAAGCATCAATTCTTCAGCACTCAGCCTCCTTCACAGTCCGACTCTCACATCCATACATGACCACTGGAAAAACCATAGCCTTGACTAGATGGACCTTTGTTGGCAAAGTAACGTCTCGGCTTTTGAATATGCTATCTGGATTGGTCATAACTTTCCTTCCAAGGAGTAAGCGTCTTTTAATTTCATGGCTGCAGTCACCATCTGCAGTGATTTTGGAGCCCAGAAAAATAAAGTTGACACTGTTTCCACTGTTTCCCCATCTATTTCCCATGAAGTAATGGGACAACATGCCATGATCTTCATTTTCTGAATGTTGAGCTTTAAGCCAACTTTCTCACTCTCCTCTTTCACCTTCATCAAGAGGCTTTTGAGTTCCTCTTCACTTTCTACCATAAGGGTGGTGTCATCTGCATATCTGAGGTGATTGATATTTCTCCTGGCAATCTTGATTCCAGCTTGTGTTTCTTCCAGCCCAGTATTTCTCATGATGTACTCTGCATATAAGTTAAATAAACAGGGTGACAATATACAGCCTTGACCTACTCCTTTTCCTATTTGGAACCAGTCTGTTGTTGCACGTCCAGTTCGAACTGTTGCTTCCTGACCTGCATACAAATTTCTCAAGAGGCAGATCAGGTGGTCTGGTATTCCCATCTCTTTCAGAATTTTCCACAGTTTATTGTGATCCACATAGTCAAAGGCTATGTATGTATGTATGTATGTATGTATATATATTTCATTCCATTTTTTGTAGCTATATACCATATTTTTATTAATAGTGGTTATTTTCAAAAAATTGTCACATATTTAGCATAGATAGATTTGTAAAATTTTCATTATGATTTCATCCTAGATTAGAGCCTATTCAGATACATATATTTAAACTTAATATACATGAAGTTTTCAAGTTACTTTTTGTGTTGTTCTAATTTTATTTTATTTTGATAAGGGAACTCTATGCTCTAGATGATATGGATAATTTAGTCTTGCTTAAACTTTTCTCCTCCAGTAAGCAGTTAATATTTGCAAATTTTCTTTATGTTCTTGAAAGAAACAGATAATCTATATACTTTCAATATGGCACATGCATGTTATATATATCTATTTAGTTTTATATATAGATATATTTTAATAGTTGATCAAATATTCTATACTCATACTATTTCAGTTTGCTTTGCTTATTCCTGTGTTTCTGTGTTATATTAAAAACATTTCTGTTAAAATTGTTATTTTTTGCAATTTATTGTGCTTATTTTAATTTTATATATTTGGAAGATTTATCGTTCTATGTTTGTAATTTAGTATTATTTCATTTTTCTGTAGGTTTTTCTTATTGCTTTGTAATGGCCCTTGTATCTCCAAACTTTTTACCTTAAAGTCTATTTTTATCTTGTAATAGTAGTACTTATTGACTTTCTTTAGTTTCACATTTCTTTGAAAAGAATTTCCATTCTTTTACTTTCTACATTTTTGCACCATTGTATTTTAATTGTCTAAGTGGTAAGAAATCCAATCCAATAATTTCTTTTATATATGTGAATGTAATCTATTCACCAATATATTTGCATTTGGTTCTTTTTTCTTCTTTTTATCATACTCTCTTTTATTTTTTATATTAAAGGTGTGATTTTCATTAAAGATTTCTAGTTATTTTGATGTCAAATATCTATAATTAAGGCAATAAGTTAAAATTATTCCAAGAAACTACTTGTAAGCATTCAGATTTCTTTTCATTATACACTCATGCTTTATAATTTTGTACCATAATAAATACTTGTATCTACTGGATTTAGGAAGGACTTTGGAGAAAATTGTGTGAACAGTTGTCTTATACTATTGGTTAATTTATATTAATCATGATTTTTAATATCATCACCATTGCTTTATTAACTGAGGCCTATTTTATTTTGCTTTTGTTTTCCAGTAAAGAACTTGACTTACCTGAATAATAAACTGAACTTTAAAGCCATCGAAAATTGTTTAGTTCCAAAACTTGTGCTTTGGTTTTGAGATGTAAATATGACTATACTCTGGTTATGATGAAGGTTGTCCAGAAAAAAAAAAAAAAAAAGGAGCCTATTATTCAATGTTTTCTGATTGTCATGATATAGTATTTCCAACTATAGTGAATTTCAAGCTTCAATGCAAGTTCAAAAAATGCAGAGTTTGGAAAGGATGCAGCTGCTTCGTTCTTGCTGGTACAAACCACTGTAGGTACATGTGTTCACACTAATTATCAATACTGTATTCTAGCATAAGAAGAGATAGGAAAGCTTTCCTCAGAGATCAGTGCAAAGAAATAGAGGAAAACAACAGAATGGGAAAGACTAGAGATCTCTTCAAGAAAAGCAGAGATACCAAGGGAACATTTCATGCAAAGATGGGCTCAATAAAGGACAGAAATGGAATGGACCTAATAGAAGCAGAAGATCTTAAGAAGAGATGGCAAAAATACACAGAAGAACTGTACAAAAAAGATCTTCATGACCCAGATAATCATGATGGTGTGATCACTGACCTAGAGCCAGACATCCTGGAATGTGAAGTCAAGTGGGCCTTAGAAAGCATCACTACGAACAAAGCTAGTGGAGGTGCTGGAATTCCAGTTGAGCTATTCCAAATCCTGAAAGATGATGCTGTGAGAGTGCTGCACTCAATATGCCAGCAAATTTGGAAAACTCAGCAGTGGCCACAGGACTGGAAAAGGTCAGTTTTCATTCCAATCCCAAAGAAAGGCAATGCCAAAGAATGCTCAAACTACTGCACAATTGCACTCATCTCACACGCTAGTAAAGTAATGCTTAAAATTCTCCAAGCCAGGCTTCAGCAATATGTGAACCATAAACTTCCTGATGTTCAAGCTGGTTTTCGAGAAGGCAGAGGAACCAGAGATCAAATTGCCAACATCCGCTGGATCATGGAAAAAGCAAGAGAGTTCCAGAAAAACATCTATTTCTGCTTTATTGACTATGCCAAAGCCTTTGACTGTGTGGATCACAATAAACTGTGGAAAATTCTGAAAGAGATGGGAATACCAGACCACCTGACCTGCCTCTTGAGAAATCTGTATGCAGGTCAGGAAGCAACAGTTCGAACTGGACATTGAACAACAGACTGATTCCAAATAGGAAAAGGAGTACGTCAAGGCTGTATATTGTCACCCTGTTTATTTAACTTATATGCAGAGTACATCATGAGAAATGCTGGGCTGGAAGAAACACAAGCTGGAATCAAGATTGCCAGGAGAAATATCAATAACCTCAGATATGCAGATGACACCACCCTTATGGCAGAAAATGAAGAGAAACTCAAAAGCCTCTTGATGAAGGTGAAAGTGGAGAGTGAAAAAGTTGGCTTAAAACTCCACATTCAGAAAACAAAGATCATGGCATCCGGTCCCACCACTTCATGGGAAATAGATAGGGAAACAGTGTCAGACTTTATTTTTCTGGGCTCCAAAATCACTACAGATGGTGACTGCAGCCATGAAATTAAAAGACGCTTACTCCTTGGAAGGAAAGTTATGACCAACCTAGATAGCATATTCAAAAGCAGAGACATTACTTTGCCAACAGAGGTTCGTCTAGTTAAGGCTATGGTTTTTCCAGTGGTCGTGTATGGATGTGAGAGTTGGACTGTGAAGAAGGCTGAGCGCCGAAGAATTGATGCTTTTGAACTGTGGTGTTGGAGAAGACTCTTGAGAGTCCCTTGGACTTCAAGGAGATCCAACCAGTCCATTCTGAAGGAGATCAGCCCTGGGATTTCTTTGGAAGGAATGATGCTAAAGCTGAAACTCCAGTACTTTGGCCCCCTCATGCGAAGAGTTGACTCATTGGAAAAGACTCTGATGCTGGGAGGGATTGGGGGCAAGAGGAGAAGGGGATGACAGAGGATGAGATGGCTGGATCGCATCAATGACTCGATGGACATGAGTCTGTGTGAACTCCGGGAGTTGGTGATGGACAGGGAGGCCTGGCGTGCTGCGATTCATGGGGTCACAAAGAGTTGGACACCACTGAGCGACTGATCTGATCTGATCTGATTCATAGTAGCATCACGTATTTGACAATGTATATGTGCTAACGTTGCATTTTGTTGGTCATCTGCATGGTTCAGATTTCCAAACCAAGAAGTAAAACTGAGGTTTAGAAAATACTACATGAAGCTAGACACAGGTAAGAGAAAACATTAACTTATATCAGTGAAGAGTGAAAGGTTCAAAGTCTCTGCTGAGACTATTTTAGATAAAAATTGATGGATGATACAAAACCAGGGCATTGAGACTTGGGGCAAGCATCTGAGCAGTTAAGATGAACGGATTCATATGGGGAAATTTTGGTTATGTTGCGTCCTGTTTTTAAAGTCTCATATTCTGACCCTGTATTTGTTGTTCTTCGTTATTTTAGTTGTTAAGTTGTGTTGGACTCTTTTGTGACCCCATGGACTGTAGCCTGCCAGGCTTCTCTGTCCATGAGATTTCCCAGGGCAAGAATACTGGAGTGCGTTACCATAGTTTTCTCCAGGGATCATCCCCACCCAAGAGTCCAATCCGTGTGTCCTCCATTGCTGGAGGTCTCCTGCATTGCAAGAGGATTCTTCACCACTGAGCCACCAGGGAAGCACAGTGAATTTACAAACATCTTCTTCTGACTGTACTTCACCCTCCCTTCTCCTTTTGGTACCAAAATCCCATGGACGGAGGAGCCTGGAAGGCTGCAGTCCATGGGGTCGCAAAGAGTCGGACACAACTGAAGCGACTTAGCAGCAGCAGCAGTTTATTATGTGACACAACTGATATGGTCCTTCTATAACAAATTGAATTAAAACAATACACATTCTGGAAAACAAGATGATGATGAAAGTATTCTCAAACAAACGGCTGAGATGCCTCTTGTATTATGCCATCATAAAATAATCATCCTGGCAAGACTTTTGAAGGATTTAAGAGTGTTACTCTGTTTGCAAGATAAAAGGTTAGCCTGCCACAGTCTCCTGGTTTCTGAAAAAAGATATGGTAATCCTGGGTCAAAAGCAAAGCACTTCATTACTCCTGTCTCATCAGAGAGCATGAACTATGTGTTGGCATTATTTTCTCTTGTCCTCTAAGCCTCTTGAGAAAAGAGTGAAGAGACTAAGTATTAACATAAACTGTGTGTGCAGTACATTTACATTATAGCCTAGGAACCCTGAGCTAAAGTAACTGCAATCCTTTCAAGGGACTGTAACAAAAGCTGCTCTCTTTGCTATATTGAATGGTAAACATATCTGATCTCTCAACCAGGAAACACTATCTCTGTCTTCCAGAACTCTTTGCTATATAAACATCCTTGCAAAAGGAGTACTCAGTAGAAGTTTTCTTCACCTCTGTGGACAAGATGTATATAAATACAAGAGGCCTGTGAAAAATATACCCATGACATGGACAATACTTCATTGTTTATGAAGAAATAGTAAACCAGCACTCTGCGGTCTATGCATGGTTTCCATACTGTTTTACCCGCTGTTTTGTTATTCATCCAGGAATTATTCTGCCTCTGTGGCATCTGTAGATCATTCCGCAGATCTTGGATCTCAGCTAGCACTACAGTTTAGGAAGTACCTCTTCCAAGCTCCCTACTTCTAATCTACAAGTCTGCTGGCAACTCTAAGGCTTACCTTCATGTATATCTTAATGTGTATCTAAACTGGATTCTGAATGGTCCTACTGTCTCTATGTTTTCTTCAGATCACATGTCCTCAGCAGTCTCCAAACTTTTTGGTACCAGGGACTAATTTGGTGGAAGACAAATTGTCCATGGATGGAGGATGAAGGGATTGGTTTGGGGATGATTCAAGCATTTATTGTGCACTTTATTTCTAATCTAATGCTGCTGTTGATCTTACAGGAGATACCAGTCCAGGGAGTTGGGGACCCGTACAGACTACCTGTCATGGATTTTTCATATAATATCACCATCTCCTAGTGCACCTGTTTCCATGGTAAATTCTACCCTAGGTATTACTCATAGGTCTTAGAGCACCATCAACCTTACATCCCAGCCAGTGACTAAGGGAATATGAAAATAAGAAAGACAGTGTCTAGATGTACAAAGAATGCTATAAGATATGTTCACCAGTGTTTGGAAGTATGTCCACAATATTATTTGCCTTTTCTCTCAATGTCAAGACAAAAAAACTTAAGAAGCAGAGCCCTGAGGCCTACTGTGCAAAGAACCACTATACTGTTCTACACTCTGTTCTAGACTCTTCAAATGAGTCCAGCTCACCCACAGTGGCAGACGTGCCTAAGAAAATTCAACTCTTCATAACATCTACCTTAACATAATGTAATATTCTCCAGTTTTTCTTCTTTTTATCTTTTCCTATCTCTGGAGCTAGAGAATTATTTGTAAATTGAAACTTGAAAACTCAAATCATGTCACTCTCTGGCTTAAGATCATTTAATATTTAGCTTCATATACCACTACTTTTCCACATGTCTTCTTCATCCCCAAGCGAATTGCAGTTCTGAAGATTGTGGCTCTGAAGTGATAAAGAATCTGCTTGCCAATGCAGGAGATGTGGGTTTGATTCCTGGGTCGGGAAGATCCCCTGAAGGAGGAAATGGCAACCCACTCCAGTATTTCTTCTGGGAAAAATTCATGCACAGAGGAGCCTAGTAGGCTACAGTCCATGGGCTCACAGTCAGACATGACTATGTACACATAGTCGTCTTGTGTGTACACAAGCTACTTTAGACACTCATGTGTTACCCATGGTTTCCTTTTTGTCTGGACTAACCTGTATGTATGCCCCATCCCCACCTTTTCTCCTCACTAACTCATTCTTCAAGTTTCGGGTAGAATGGAATATCATAAAACTGCAAGCCCTGAAATAGTGATGAATATGTCTGACTGTTAATGCATCCTGTCTAGCAAATTATAAGTGATCACTATATATTTTTAAATTAATTGTAGCCACGGATCTATCAATCTTTATATGTTAAAATGAAGAACTGTCCTATGTTAGAAACATATTTCAAACTCCTTGTTAAAATCAGTGTAGATACCTCTTGGTAGGTTGTAATATGAAATTTCAATAGGGATTTAGTTGTTAGGTTAAAAGTAATACTCCAGTGAGTGTAACTAGAGGCTTATAATTTTTTATTCTTGTACAACCTGAAGAGTTAATTTAGATTCAAGCTACAGATCTTTCTGCTGATAGATGCCATGAGAGTGTCAGAATACTTTAACTGAACTTTATCAAACTGAGTGGCAGATTGGTTTATCTAAATTGAAGGGCTTTGTTCCCTCTACCTTTTAATTGTGGATCATTCTTAAGGTGTTTTATTATAATTGTTCACAGCTTGTGCTGCTTTATTGATTACACTGCTGTGAAGCTTTTGGTGAAAGCACAGCATAAACCATGTGATATGAGCCTTTTAAGGTTATTGTTATGCTTGTAGTCAGATGGCTGCAGTTGTGATGGTGGTGATTGAAAAACAAATGAAATGTTTTTAGGAAACTGTAATCACATTCATCTTGATATTTCACTAATTCTCCCTGGGTAGCTAATAACAGATTCTTTCTATTTCTAAAAGGAAGCTTCTAATTAAATATTATTTTCTTCTATTTTTAATAAAGAATTCTAATTCTATTAAGACTGAGAGATTACATAACATTTCATCTCTTTACTCCTTTTAGGTTCCTGCTATACTCGACACTGTGTGTGTGTGTACACACACATTTCAAGAGGTTTAGGTGTATTTCCTATGGTGAGATACAAAGAATATGTGCTTATAAGTAGATATTCTTAGAAAACACATACAGAATGGAAACATGTGCCTCCGAATCAATTTATTAGTCCTATAAAACTACTAACTTCACTGAATGTGAATAAGAAGCCAACAAAAGACATGGTCTGTGAGTTCCTTTTTATTGTTTAGCTGCTAAGTCACGTGTGACTCTTCTGAGATCTGCTACAGACTGTAGCCCATCATACTCTTCTATCCATGGGATTTCCCATGCAAGAATACTGGAGTGGGTTGACATTTTCTTCTTCAGGGCATCTTCCTGACCCAGGGATCAAACCCACTTCTCTTGAATTGGCAGGCAGATCCTTTTCTACTGAGCCATCAGGGAAGCCCTGTGAGTTCCTTGGACTTCATGATACTGTGAGATACTCTACACTCACTAAGTCAGTACAGAAAACTTGAGCAGGCTAGAGAGTCAGATTGCTAAAATTCAAATCTAGGCTTTATCACTTTTCAATTCTGTGATCTTGAACCAATGATTTATTTAATCTTTTATGTCTCCATTTCCTCATCTATAAAAGAAGGAGAATAATAGTACCTAAACAGTATGACGACTGTGAGGATTTAAATAAATTACTTCAAGGAAAGTATTTATAACAGTTCAATCTCAGCAAGTGTTGGCTCTCAGATATATTTTTAATATCCATATTTCTCCCCTTTGTTCAATTAAATTCATTATGAATAGACAGAATGTCTATCTGTAAGAGGCACTATGAGACACATAAGAAACAATAATTTCTGTCCATTGTTGTATTCATGTATCCATTCATTGAACATATGACATTGTTCTGAATGTAAACTTGTTAGAATTAAAGTATTGGCATCATTTCCAGTGGACAGAAAAAATGCCACTGGAAGCATTACTAAGTCAATAGGTAGTAACTGTGTTGCATATGAATAGTGTTTGTGTTTAAAGGAAACATTCAAACTATATGTCCAGTGAGTATTTTCTTGAGAATTGATGTAACCATTTACTTTGTATTCAGAGATTATGTGTAAGTAACATAAAACTACTCACTGTAGCCTCATTACATGTACAAGTGCATACACACAGTCAACTAAAAGAAAAATGTTTAATTTTCTCTGGTGGGTAAAGTCTGAGGATATACCCATTATGGATGAATCTGACCGGCATTAATTATTTGGGCATTGTAGCATAAATATTCAATTTGCCAATGTGAGGACCCTTCTCAGGAGTGAAATAGCTATGATTTATCTCTCTAAATTAAAAAGGTTGAATGGTATTAGCTCATATACATAATTCATTTTAATTAAATGCATATTCTTAAATAGCTTCTTAATGGCTATCCAATGCCTCATTAATCTTAAATGTAACAAACTGAGATCCTTTGGGGGGTCATGTGATAACTTAAAATTCACAAACATAATTTGCAATGCCAAGTAGAGTGTCTGTTAGGTAATCTATACAGGTTGAGTACATACCAGGCATAATGTTCATTTCTGATATAGTAAGGCAAATATTAAAGAGGTAGAAACCGTGGAGTCAAAAGAGCTGATTATTCTGCCATCATCACTTTCAAAATTCTGTTCCAAATAATACTGGAATACCCATAACATTCTAATTTATCTTCTATGAGGAAAGTTTATGGGAGTTTAGAATATGCTGCTGCTGCCGCCGCTGCTGCTGCTGCTGCTGCTGCTGCCGCTAAGTCACGTCAGTCGTGTCCGACTCTGTGCGACCCCATAGACGGAAGCCCACGAGGTTCCCCCATCCCTGGGATTCTCCAGGCAAGAACACTGGAGTGGGTTGCCATTTCCTTCTCTGGTGCATGAAAGTGAAAAGAGAAAGTGAAGTCACTCAGTCTCGTCTACTCTTTGCGACCCCATGGACTGCAGCCCACCAGGCTCCTCCGTCCATGGGAGTTTCCAGGCAAGAGTACTGGAGAGGGTCACCAGTGCACCCAAATTAAATTGTCTGTTTTGTGAAATACGGATTTCCTATACAAAGATTTCCATAAACAGAAAATTCTGCCTGTTTTGTTTAATTCTGTGCCATCAGAATCCAGAAAATTCCCTGACATATAGATTTTCAGTAAAGATTCCATGAATGAATGAATGGTCTTTGGTGATTTTAGCATACATTGTGACTGTCCAAGAAGTAAATATATCATCATTGACCTACTTGACTCTGGCATCCTTTGCTACATATTTTGATACAGCAGTGTTCCCAAGAAGTAATTTGGGTAACATTCTTCTACATTCCTCTGATCTATAGTTGTGTCCTCTACCACAATCTCAGGTAGAACTCATTCTAACTATGGGACATCAGACTAAAGAATACAGTGAATGACTGCACAACCCCCCGCCCCCACCACCACCATTACTATGGAGGAATAGATGTGAAGCTCCAAAATAAAACAAAGCAGAATTCTTGTCCTGTGAACTCTCCAAAATAGATGAATTGATCATTAAGCATCTGAGAAATATACCTTGCATATTCCTTTTTAAAAGTGTCTTATAGTACTTATAAGATATAAAAGTACAATACACTGTCTTTCATTATTTTTGCATAGTTTATTTTTATATTCTAGCTTCTTTACAAAGAAGAGACTTCTTAAAGAAGAAAAATATGTCTCTGAAATTTCTCTGGTACATCAGTTAATATGAGGGAAGAAATGAAAGTGACATAGGACACACACACACACACACACACATATTTCGAGGAGAGCCTGCAAAGGCTCCCGAGATAGTCAGTCACAAACACCTTGCTTTTTACTGACTATCAAACTGCATTCTTATGAAGTTTGAGAAATGCATGAAGCACTCTGCTTTTTGAAGCACTTTTACTTCATTAATTAGGCAATTCAGGCAAATAGTTACAGCAACTTAGTAAGCTGAATTAGAAGCATGGTCCCCACTTTACAGATAATGAAATTATGACATCATGAAGTAGGAGCAATTTGTTTAAGGTCAGGTGAATAGTAAATTGCAAAGACAAGGTAAAAATGTGTGGTCTCTAAATATATACACTGTGCAGCTATGACTGAAACAGAGAAGAGGGTTGTAGTAGAGAAGGGACAGAATTGGACAAATGAGATCGATGCAGAACCCTGGTGATATGTCACTGATCTTTGCAAGTCTGGAGTGAAGTTCTATGGAAGAATTTATGGTGAAAATAGAATCTTGTAGCAAATCACACACACACAAAACAGAGCAATGAAACTCAGATGTTTTCCTAAATGAGGCAACCCACACAAGCATTTTTAAAGCAAATTGTCCTTCAGCTTGTTGGTGGGAATGCAAACTAGTACAGCCACTATGGAGAACAGTGTGGAGATTCCTTAAAAAACTGGAAATAGAACTGCCTTATGATCCAGCAATCCCACTGCTGGGCATACACACTGAGGAAACCAGAAGGGAAAGAGACACGTGTACCCCAATGTTCATCGCAGCACTGTTTATAATAGCCAGGACATGGAAGCAACCTAGATGTCCATCAGCAGATGAATGGATAAGAAAGCGGTGGTACATATACACAATGGAGTATTACTCAGCCATTAAAAAGAATACATTTGAATCAGTTCTAATGAGGTGGATGAAACTGGAGCCTATTATACAGAGTGAAGTAAGCCAGAAGGAAAAACACCAATACAGTATAATAATGCATATGTATGGAATTTAGAAAGATGGTAACAATAACCCTGTGTACGAGACAGCAAAAGAGACACTGATGTATAGAACAGTCTTATGGACTCTGTGGGAGAGGGAGAGGGTGGGAAGATTTGGGAGAATGGCATTGAAACATGTAAAATATCATGTATGAAACAAGATGCCAGTCCAGGTTCAATGCACGATACTGGATGCTTGGGGCTAGTGCACTGGGACGACCCAGAGGGATGGTATGGGGAGGGAGGAGGGAGGAAGGTTCAGGATGGGGAGCACATGTATACCTGTGATGGATTCATTTTGATATTTGGCAAAACTAATACAATTATGTAAAGTTTAAAAATAAAATAAAATTAAAAAAAAATAAATATAAAAAATAATACCTTTATATTTTTTGCAGTGTTCCAGGCACAGTTCTTATTTCTTTGCATGTATTAATCCATTCAATCCTCTCAACAATCCTATGGTGTTACTATCCCCATGTTGTTAATTAGACAATTGAGGCAGAAGATTAGGTAACTGGTTCAAGGTCACATAGGTGAAACTTGAACTCAGGCAGTGTGTCTGCAGAGACCATGCTCTTACTACTACACTCCTCTAACTCTAAATGGATGAGTTACTCTATTCTCATCATCTTGGATTAAGAATTATTTAATTTGATTTGGGTAATTTTAGGGAATAAATTCTAGGAGTTGAAGGCTGACTCTCCTTAAGTATAGTACATACATAGTGGGATTATTTTGGGAAATAGAACTTCAAAATATGCTTAAATTAATTTAGGCAGATTGCCTGAAGAAGAGAAATTGTGTTTGGGTTTTATTAGGACTAAAGGTGGGCCTGGGAAGATTTCATGCATGTGCAGGTGGGCCTGCACTTGAATGGTTTGAACATTCCTGTTGGTGCCTAGGTCAGATGCATGAAAGCTTTATTAGTAGGGAATGATTGAAGGCAGGGGCAGACGGAGACAAAAAAGGATGAGATGGATAGCATCACTGACTCAGTGGACATGAGTTTGAGTAAGCTCTGGGAGTAAATCCCATGGACGGAGGAGCCTGGTGGGCTGCAGTCCATGGGGTCGCTAAGAGTCAGACACGACTGAGCGACTTCACTTTCACTTTTCACTTTCATGCATTGGAGAAGGAAATGGCAACCCACTCCACTGTTCTTGCCTGGAGAATCCCAGGGATGGGGAAGCCTGGTGGGCTGCCGTCTATGGGGTCACACAGAGTCGGACATGACTGAAGCGACTTAGCAGCAGCAGCAGCAGCAGCAGGGAAGCCTGGTGTGCTGCAGTCCGTGGGGCCGCAAAGAATCAGACAAGAGTGAGCAACTGAACAACAACATCACTCAGAGTTGGGAGAAACAACAAACGGAGAAGGTAGGCTTGTAGGCTGTGTGTAGCCAAACATCCAAAACAGAATTTCTCTTTATTAAAAGCAGTATCTATCTCCATCTACTAATTTCATGTTGTATTTCATTATCATTCAGTTAAAAATACTTTCTAATTTCCCATATGATTTATTTTTTGACCCATGAGTTATTGAAAGATGAGTATCTTAATTTCTAAGTAGTTGGGCATTTTCTTGGCATTTTGTTCTTGGTTTCTAATTTAATTTAAATGAAGTTTAATATAATATTATTGTGTTCAGAAAGCAAGACTTTGTATGCTATAATTTATTGAGGTATGTTTTATAGCCCACTGTATGATATATGTGCGCTTGAAAAACATGTGTATTCTTATGCTGATGGGTGTGGTCTTCTATAAATATCGACTTGGTCCAGGATGCTGACAGTGTTGTTTGAATATTCTTTTCTCTTAGCAGCATTTGCTTCATTGTTCTCTCAGTAACGAGGAGAGTACACTAAAATTTTCTCTGTGATTATGGATGTCTATTTCTCCTTTTAGTTCTTCCTTTTCTGCTTCATGAATTTAAATCCCTCTTTTTAGGTATGTATACTTTTAATAATGTATGCTAATATGTATTACTCATTGATTGGCCTTTTATGATCAGCATTTAAAAAATCTCTAGTGATGGTGTATTTGCTTTTTACATTCAGTTTGTCTAAGCCTCTGTATTAAGTTGTTCTTGTTTTGTGAAGTTTGAATATGTTATGCCTGTGTATATATATATACATATATATATGTATATATGTATATTTATTTAGGTTTTTTTGGGGGGTGGGGAACATGGGGAGATATTTGTCTCTCTCTTGACTTCCTGAATCAGTGGTTTGATGGTTCTAGTATTAAAATTATATATATATGTCACATCTTTTGTTATTGCCTCACAATTCTTTGATGTTCTGTGTGTTTTTTTTTTTTTTTCCTCTCTGTGTTTGTTTCAGCTTGGTATATTTCATCTCTCCTCCGATCTTCAAATGCACTAGCTCTTTCCTTAACCATGTCCAGTTTTCTCATGAGTCCACCAAAGACATTTCATTTCTATTAACTATGCTGTAATATTTCCTCTTGATTTTTTCTTAGAGTTTCCATCTTTCTGATTGCCTTAGCCATCTGTTCTTGCCTGTTCCATATTTGAGATATTAGGGACCATACATATTAATCATAGTTATTTGAAATTCCCCATACAATAATTCCAACGTCTGTTTCTTGTCTGAATATTGTTCTGATGATTGTTTCCTTGCTTTAAAATATGCTTTTACTTGCCTTTTGGCATGGCTTTAATTTTTTGGTTTAAGGCCAGATAAGTTGTATTAGGTGGTAGGAACTAGGTAAATAGGTTCTTAGTGCGAGGATTTACGTTAATCTACCAAGAGTTAGGCTACTTTTAATAAGCAGTATAGCTATAGGTAACAGGGGCTTCTAATTTTTCCAGTGTTATTGTTTTACTCCCCTGTTACCTTTGCACTTCCTTGTGGTTTTCTACTCAGAAAAAAGTCACTGCCTTAGAGCTCTTCAGCTGTAATGCACTGTCCTTATACTGCTGCCCTCCTGGTATGGTTGTAACTTGGGGAGTAGGAGCATTCTACACTCTTCTGAGTAACCCAGCCTTTCAGGGGGCCTGTTTCCTGGGGCTGTGGCCTTCTTCACCAGTGTTCCTCAAGGGACTTAGCTACTCTCCTCTCAACAGCAAGGTTTCCAATCTATTTCCTGGAAGCCCTGGATAGGAAGGAACCATCTTCCTAGGCTTTGTGCTTTGGCCAAATCCCTTCCTCTGGAGATCAGGCTTCTGCTATGGAGAAGATTCCACCATGTTTCACAGTGGCTACTCTTGACCTTCCCTTCCAGAGCCATGGAGGATCTATGGGTTCCTCACTGTGAGAGCCTGGTGGGTTTGCGGAGGAAAAACCTGGGTGTATCTCCCCAAGACTGCAGCCCCAGGAGTTTCTCACTCTCCAGGTAGTCCACCATTGGCCTCCAGCAATTAGCCCTGGTTCCCACTGGACTTTCTATCAGTTTATGGCTCCAGAGGCCTCTGCTTCAGGTAAACAGATTTCAGATGTATCTCTCTAAGATGTTCCTGTCTCTCCAGGTTTAAGCATGGTGGTTTGTTCTGAAATCTCAGATTTTTTATAGATCCAAAAAAAGTCACTGATTTTCAGTTTTTCCAACTTTTTCTGGTTGTCTGGTTGAAGTAGTTCTTTACATGTCAAAACTGAAACCTGAAAAATCTATAGTATTTCTTATATTCAGCTTATCATTGGATCAATTTTATTGTCCAACGACTTTTAGCTGGAGTGTCCATTTGTATTTAATTCTATTATTAATATGTTCATTGAAGTCTACTATTGTGGTATTTGCTTCATATTTTATTTTCTTGTTCTGTTTCAATGTTTCTCCTTTCCTGACTTTTCTCAGTAAGCTGAATATTTTTAATCTCATTTTATGTCCTCTGGTGGCTTATTAGCTATATTTCTTTATTTTATATTTGAATTGGTTACTATAAAGTTTATAATATTTGTTTATAATACCACAAACTGGCTTTAAATTATGTTATATGACTTCATGGCAAATATGTAAACCTCATTTTTCCTTCCCTCCCTTTTTGCTCCTATCATATTTTATATTTATTCATATACTAAAATCTTCATAGCATATTATCATTATTTTGGATTAAATGGTCAACAATCTTTTAAAGCATATATACTTACATAAATGTTTTCCAGCCTTCTGCAGCTGTTGCCTTAACATTAGTTTAGGCAGAGAATGCTTCTTAGGATCTTCTTTCAGTTTTCTCATCCTGACTTCATTTAGTCAGGTGTTGAGGTGTTGCTTTGTTTAGTGAAAGACCCCACATGCCCCTGGGAGGATCTCCTAGTTATTTAACCTTGAACTCAGTCTTTGCTTATTCCTGAATTTGCTGGAGGTCTATGAAAATAGCTGGCAGGTGAAGACAACTTGTTGTGTAGTTGAGGTCTTTGGGGTTCTAATTTATCATGTCAGCCTACATGTGGCTATAACAAGTTTGCTATGAATTTGTCTGGTGTCCTCTTTCCTCAACCTACGGCAGAGTCTTCTTTCTCCTTCTGTTCCACCCAGGATGAACACAGTGATGATATCATCCCTTATCCTATGGGCTCATCTTTTTTTGGATATTATCTCATTTTGATTTGTCTCCAAATTTATTTTAGGTATTGTTTAGTAATTTGTTTAGCTTATTTTCCTTTTTATGGTTAGACCAAGATTATTATGTTTTCAATCCTAACTGGAAATGGAAATTCTCTTATTGTCTAAAACATCTTTCTCTTCTTTGGTAGGTACCATCAGCCAAATTGTAGATGACCTATCTCATATCCAACTAAAACTTTTCTCTATCTTTATAGTAATTTATGCAGAATAACTCTCTTTAGGGCATGGATAAAGAATCCAGGGGTATAGAAAGGTCTTACCAATCGAACTCAGAACCACTGCTGGGGTATATTACAGGGTTTGCTAAGGTCATGCAAGTTGTTCAGCTTGACTAGTCAAGCACATGCCTTTACTGTGTCAATCATAGGTCCTAGGGCTCCAGTGTCATCGGCCTTAAGGAGAATCATATGGATTCTGGACTGTGAACAGCAAATGAGAAGTGAAAGCATGAGTTTTTTTCAGAGTTGTGGACACAAATAAAGGTCAGAACAATATCTGTTTAGCAATCTGTTTAGAATTTCTAAATGTCTAGCTCCTTCTGTGGTGTCCACCACCCAGGGAGAGGTGGTAGAACATGACAGCTCCTAATAATGAACACTCTCTAGTCTTAAAAATGCCCAGCATGACTGTGGCCACTCAACCCAGTCATAGAACTACTCTTTGGATAATTACCTTTTATAAGTATGCTGCTTTCATATACTTTCTCCTCAAATGCATATGCTTCCTAGTTTGTAGGAACTTTCTACATTCCCCCCATCCATACACACCTCACAGAAAAATTGCATGTGTGAGTACATAGATTATTGAGGGAAATTTCTAATAACTTTTGAAAATATACTTTTTTAAAGTTGTAGATTTACATAAAAATTGTGAAAAGGAGAATGTTTCTGTATATCTTAAACCTAGTTGATGAAAATGAAAGAGGAGAGTGAAAAAGTTGGCTTAAGCTCAACATTCAGAAAACGAAGATCATGGCATCCGGTCCCATCACTTCATGGGAAAAAGATGGGGAAACAGTGGAAACAGTGTCAGACTTTATTTTTTGGGCTCCAAAATCACTGCAGATGGTGACTGCAGCCATGAAATTAAAAGACACTTACTCCTTGGAAGGAAAGTTATGACCAACCTAGATAGCATATTAAAAAGCAAAGACATTACTTTGCCAACAAAGGTCCGTCTAGTCAAGGCTATGGTTTTTCCAATGATCATGTATGGATGTGAGAGTTGGACTGTGAAGAAAGCTGAGCGCTGAAGAATTGATGCTTTTGAACTGTGGTGTTGGAGAAGACTCTTGAGAGTCCCTTGGACCACAAGGAGATCCAACCAGTCCATTCTGAAGGAGATCAGCCCTGGGATTTCTTTGGAAGGAATGATGCTAAAGCTGAAACTCCAGTACTTTGGCCACCTCTGTGAAGAGTTGACTCATTGGAAAAGACTCTGATGCTGGGAGGGATTGGGGGGCAGGAGGAAAAGGGGACGACAGAAGATGAGATGGCTGGATGGCACCCCCGACTTGATGGACGTGAGTCTGAGTGAACCCCGGGAGTTGGTGATGGACAGGGAGACCTGGCGTGCTGCAATTCATGGGGTTGCAGAGAGTCGGACACGACTGAGTGACTGAACTGAACTGAAACCTAGTTATCCCTACTATTTTTTTTTTTCTAATTAAATTCAATCCAATTTTATTCAGTTTGAGAACACACAGAATTCTTCTCAAAGTTCCTTTTTCACAAACCATCATCATTTTCTCTATTAATTTGTCCCATATTTTTACTATCCAGAAACAACAACATTTTCTCCTTTTATCCATCAACAATAATATTTCCATTCTTTATAATCCTACTTAGTTTACACACTGAAATGCGTCCTTTATCATTTGTAGTAGCTTTAATTGCATATTATAATTTTTAACTTTTAAAAGACCTTAACAGAACCAAGAAACAAGTAATTGAACTGTTATATCAGCATGTTCTGATTGGCAAACTTGAGAACATATTCCATAACCACTAAAACATACATTTTTCTCGTAGCACAATTTCTCTTTAATGTGGTGCAATATGTGTGTTTAAAAAACCCAAACATCTTTAGTTTTTTTCTTTTTTCATAAGAAGACAAAATCAGGTAAACCAGACTTGTCTGGCTGGCAATCAAAGTTCCAGTATATTAGCTTAAAAATGATTTAAACTTTTAAATTGAATCTCATCATTTAACTTAATTTAGCAAAACTCTAATGTTTCAAATTACCAAAAATCTGTAAAAATTAAAGTAGACATCCCTGAAACATAAATATATCCAAAATGTTCACCCAAAAGTTTTTATTTCATTTATAACAATATCTCACACATATATATCCAGAGATCTCATACTTTCATCTTAAAATTTAATCATAAATCAAATATTTCAATATAAAACTTACTCATCTATAAGTAACAATCGGAACAAGTTAAATTTATAGACTTCAGTTTTAAAAACATTTTTCTTCCTTTTTCTTTTGTCTTGAAGTTCTACTCATTAACTCAGGCAAAGTGGATTGTGTTTGTATTTTAAGGACATGATGAAAGTTAACTTCAAGTTTTCTCCTAGGTATATTTTTATACTCTCTGAAAAAAAGTGGTTTAATCAAGCTAGCTTTCTCTTAATTGCATTTGAAAAAAGAACTCGTTTTGGAGTCTCAAAAGAGTTTCATCTTGATCAGTTTTCTCCAGAGTTTAAAGAGTACCATTGCCATACAGTGTTAAAAAATTATCTTTGTCTTAGTCATAGGTTCAACAGATAAAAAATTTTTCTAATAAATTGAATTTGAATTTCCCATTTTGCAAAAGGGAACAAGAATACCAGTCTCACAAATGGAACACACACTCACACACCAGAAGACAGAATTGCCACAAATCCACTGGTAGGATGCCTGAAATGGTGTCCCAAATAAACTCTTCCTCAACAAAAATGATCCTCAATGATAAACACACATCAGAACCAATTAGCAAAATGCCCAAATGACTCTCTGTGCTCACAAGAGGTCCTCAAGAGCAGACTGACATCAGAACCATTTGGAAAATGCAAAAACAAAACTTCGTGCTCAGAAGAGAAAAGTTTGCCCAGCTGCACACCAGTGGACTTACTTGGTCTTGGAGTTCATCAGCTTGTCCGGGTCCATTTTTCCATTCCACTTACGAAAAGCATAAGTTGACAACCAGCGCCGAGCAGGAGGGACACGGGGAGGATCCCTGAAACAAATGGTTTCAGGAACTGCTAGGAATGTTCCCCCCAAAGCTTCCTCCCAGGGCAAGCTAGCCAGGAGCAGCGGACTTATCGGAACCATCCCGGCACGTTGTCATGGCTGATGGCTCCGCTTGGGAAAACCCCGGGAAGCTAGATATCGCGAGAGCACAGCCTCATTCGGATGCAAAACACTGCTCGCCCCTCAAAAACCCGCAAGGTTGGAGGAAAGGAAAGTTCGCTTTATTTCAGAGGCCAGAAATCTGGGAGTGGTGAGGGGAAGTTTGCTTCCATTTCTTTGAGGCCGTGCGTGTATGTGTGCTGTCTCTTCAGTCGTGTCTGACTCTTTGCGACCTATGGACTGTAGATTTCCAGGCTCCTCTGTTCATGGGAATCTCCAGGCAAGAATAATGGAGTGGGCTGCCATGCCCTCCTCCAGGGGATCTTCCTGACCCAGGGACTGAACCGGTTGCCTCCTGCAACTCCTGCATTGCAGGCTGATTCTTTACCTCCGAACCACCAGGGAGTCCTTCTTTGAGTTCAGTTCTCGGGATTGTGGCAGCTTTTGTCATGGCTTCAGTTTGGTCATCAAATAGTTACCATCTTCCACCTGGGTGGGGGTGGTTTCGGTATCTACAAAGCAGCTCAAAAGAGATGGCTCAGAATATTATCTATAGCCCTTGAGGAGGGACTTTCCTTAACTTTGCCTAAAGACTAAACTATTATTATTTGGTCTTCTTTGACTGTGTTTCTTTGTTTCTGCATTTTATCACTTCTTTGATTAAGCTTATTCTTTGGCCAAATTTTAGTCACTCAGTCATGTCCGACTCTTAGCAAACCCATGGCCTGTAGCCTGCCAGGCTCTTCTGTCCAGGGGACTCTCCAGGCAAGAATACTGGAGTGGCTGGAATTTATATACGGGCAAAAGCAGGCTGAGGACATGGGGTGCAAGGAGCATAGAGTCCTGCTCCATTTCAATACTAACTGATGTAAGTCAGACTAAGACAAATATTACATGATATTGCTTGTATGTGGAATCTAAAAAACATGATACAGATGAACTTATATACAAAACAGAAATAAACTGACATAGAAAACAAGCTTATGTTTACCAAAAGAGAAAGGAAGGGAGGGAAAAATTAGGAGGTTGGGATTAGTAGATACACACTGCTGCTGCTTTTAAGTCACTTCAGTCGTGTCGGACTCTGTGCGACCCCATAGACGTCAGCCCACCAGGCTCTCCGTCCCTGGGATTCTCCAGGCAAGAACACTGGAGTGGGTTGCCATATCCTTCTCCAATGCATGAAAGTGAAAAGTGAAAGAGAAGTTGCTCAGTCGTGAGCGACTCTTTGCGACCCCATGGACTGCAGCCTACCAGGCTCCTCCGTCCATGGGATTTTCCAGGCAAGAGTACTGGAATGGGGTGCCATTGCCTTCTCCAAGCAGATACACACTACTATATATAAAATAGATAACCAACAAGGACCCACTGTATAGCATAGAAAGCAATACTCCATCTTTTGTAATAACCTATAAGGGAAAAGAATCTGAAAATATATATATATATATATATATATATATATATACACACACACATATGTTAAGAGATATTTATATATACACACACACATGTTCATATATATATATGTACAGATGTATATATGAATATAAACTGAATCACTTTGCTGTACACCTGCAACAAACACAATATTGTAAATAAACTATACTTCAATAAAATTTTTATGTTCTCAGTCATGTTCAACTCATTGTGACCCCATGGACTGTAGCCCATCAGGCTCCTCTGTCCATGTAATTCTCCAGGCTAGAATACTGGAGTGGGTAGCCATTCCCTTTTCCAGGGAATCTTTCTGGACCAGGGATTGAACCTGAGTCTCTTGCATTGCAAGCAGATCAGGAAAACCTCCTTTAAGTATAATGTGGAGATTGAAAACTAAATACCATATAGCAAGGCAAACAATTTACTTCTCAACAATATTAGGCTCTTCCAGTATTGCTAGGAAGCTACTAGGGTGGATAATTAGAGCTGGCTTCCTATTCCCTTTACTTGGATTCTCTAGGACCCTCTGCTTGCCTAGGCAGTGATGCCAATCTAGTGCTGCTACTTCTATAGTATGTATTTATCCAAAGAGTAAAAAGAATAAAGAAACATTGTTTGAAACAACATTTAAAATCAGCTTATTTAAAGCTAATGCTTCAGTTACAAATATACATGTATCTGTTATTTTTCAAGTTATTTCCCCATTTAGGTTATTACAGAATATTGAGCAGAATACCTGTGCCATATGGTAGGTCCTTGTTGGTTATCTCTTTTAAATGGGCATAGTTATTCAACTATGCTTCAGTATAAAATAAAAATTGAAACAAAATAAAAAATTTAAAAAAGCTAATGCTGATCGGTGCTTTGTTCTAGAAATGAAAAAAAAAAAAAAAATACAATGAGCTTCCCAGATTTTCAGTTTTTATTTCTGTCAAACTTAACTACTTATCTTGAAAACAGTATTCACATCAATTGTAAAAACCACAAATGTAATTCATTAGGTTGTAATGGGAACAATAAAGTAGAATGAGAGTAAAAATATCCCTACTATTAAGAGCACACATTACTATGATATTTATTAGAGTGAGAAATGTTTAAGTCCATATTTTATTCAGATTTCCTCAGTTTTCACCTAATATAAAAATCCTGTTGCAGAATTTCCATCTAGCGCACATTCAGTTATCTTGTCTCCTGAAAGTTCCTCTTGGCTATGGCAGTTTCTCAAGCATTTCTTGTTTTTGATGATTTTGACAATTTTGAGCAGTATCAGTCATTATATTTTAGAAAATGTCTCTACTGGAATTTTTCTAATTTTTTCCTTATGATTAGACTGGGTTGTATTATCTGGGAAGAAAGATCACAAAAGTAAAGTGTCCTATCCACTTGACTTGCTGCAGTGACGCTGACCTCGATCACTTGGATGGGGTCGTGTTTGTCAGGGTGTTATCTGCTGTATTGTCACGTTATCATATTCCCTTTTGTTTTGACATTTTGCACTCTTGTGAAGGCAGTCACTAGGTGCAGCCTAGCCTTCAGGTGTTGGGAGTTATGCTTCTCCTGCTGAGCGTCATCCTTCATCCTCCCTTCGTTATGCATTCAATCACTTCCTTGTATCAGTATGGGACTCATAGGTATACACTGAAACTTTAGGTTACAGTCCAAAACTATTTCATAAGTTTTGCTGCTCAATTTTTTTTCAGTTTTGGTCACTGGGAGTTCTTTAACTTAACTCTGTGTTCCTTTTATTACTGCCTCATTATCATCACTGTTATTACTATTCTTCTTGTTCTCATTTTACTCCCTTATTTTTGGCACTGTAAGACACTCAACATCATCTTATATATTTCCTACTCCATTTCTAGTCAGCCATTTTGCCTTAAATTCCTGGTTCCTTTTAAGAAAGACTGGCATTAAAAACCAAGAAACCAAGATCTGGGTGATATTGGTTATTGTTACTGCTGTGTGTCATTTCTTCTAGGCAGTCTCAGCTGAAAGATTAAGGAAATACATACATTTATACTATACCCATCTTTTTATATTTCTGTATATAGCTAATGGCATCTTCATTAAGTTAAATATGAGTTCATTTTTATATCTCCAACTCTAGTCCAATAGTCACATGGGTCATTTTTATCTTATCCTACTGCTTATCTACAGAATTCCCCTACAACAGTGAGAAGATTGGGTCCCATCACATCTCAGTACATTTCAAATGACTGAAACATATAAAGTGTTGTTTTCTAACTGCAATAGTATTAAGTAAAAATCACAGGGAATAGCAAGAAAATCCCCAAGTATTTGGAAATTAAGCAACTTCAGATAACTCATAAATCAAAGAAAATATTACACAGGAAAATATATATATACATCTCCATAATGAAGAACAAAAACAAACAAATGGACCCAAAACAAACAAACTCCTGTGCTTTCTGAATTGGCTGTATATTAGGGTTTCCCAGCACTTAACCTGGGAAGGCATTTACAGCTCTGACAGTCTTACCTTCGTATTTGCACCAAGACTACAGATCAGTCAGAGGTGAGCACTCAGGGTCTTCTAGGTCTTTTCTAGGCATACATCCGGCCCTGCTCATGAATGTGTGCATGAATTTCTTAATACCTCAGCTCTTCTGACTACCCTAATTTCCCGAAGAAACTCTCCAGCTTTTCATCCCCGGCTTTCAACGTCCTCTGTCTCCACTGTAATCTTTGCTCCAACATGTTTTCTCTCTCATTTTAGCATGTCTCATAACTTTTTGTTGAAAGCTTAACATGCTTTTTTGGGTAATAGGAAGTTAGATTAATAGGTCTTCAAAGTGAGTTTATATGCTAATCTTGCTAGAATTGAGGCTGTGTTTAATATTTGTTGTAGCTGTAGGCAATGTGCAGTTTTAGTTTTGGAGAAGGAAATGGCAACCCACTCCAGTACTCTTGCCTGGAAAATCCCATGGACAGAGGAGCCTGGTAGGCTACAGTCCATAGGATTTCAAAGAGTCGGATACCACTGAGCAACTTGTCAATGTCAATGTAGGTGCTGGAGGCTTCAAATCCTTTCTTTTTTTGTTTGTTTTTTCTTTGTTTATCACCTGTTATCACTTGACTTCTTTAAGAACTACTCCTTTTATAAACTCTTGGTCTTTCAACTCCTTCAACTGTTACCTGCCATGACTACACTGAAGCTCTGTAAGTAGGATGGTAAGGTGTGGTGGAGAGTGAGTCCCATAATATTCTGTATTCCTGGACTGTGACCTTGACAAGTGTTTCTTAGCTTTTCTTCCCCTCTTTTTAAGTAAGACTGAAAGGTTATAAGGGGGATCATGTTTGGAAAATTACCTTCCTCCAGGTAGATGAAACTCTTAAGATAAAGATTAAGCAAACGCTCAGTCGTGTCTGACTCTTTGTGACCCCATGGACTGTAGCCCACCAGGCTCCTCTGTCCATGGGATATCCAGGCAAGAATACTGGAGTGGGTTGCCATTTCCTTCTCCAGGGGATCTTTCTAACCCAGGGATCGAATACAGGTCTCCTGCATCGCAGGCAGACGCTTTAACCTCTGAGCCACCAGGGAAGCCCAGATGAGACTCTAGTAAAGCCTTTTTTTTTCCTCTGGAGAGCAGGCTTTGGTACGGGGAATGCTCTGGCACATTGCACACTGATTACTCTTCCCTTCACCACTTCCCCTAAAACCATGAGGAATCTCTCTGTTTCTTTGAGAACCTCTTTGAGAGCCTAATGTTGTTTCTTAAGGTAAAATCCCTGGATATGTATTGGTCTCCCTATAACTGTGTCCTCCAGGAGTTCTCACTCTAATACTAGTCCATAGTCAGCCTCCAGAAATTCATAAAAATTACCATTTATGTGTTCTGTTTTATATATTATATTTTGTGTATTTTATATTTTCAATTGCTTCTAATTTAGGCAAGCATTTCTAGCTGGAACTTTCTGTGTTTGCCTATTTCTCCAAGCTTTTAGCATGTCTGTTTGCCTTGTGACCTCAGTTCTCTCATAAATCCAAACAAGATGTTGATTTTTAGTTTGTTCAGCTTTTTTCTACTTGTAAAGATGATAGTGATTGCTTCCAAGTTTTTTTGCATATGTGAGCTAAAATTGGAAACAACGATATGTGTTTTGGGGGTAGAAGAATGGGGCATACTTTTTGCAGTTTTCTTTGCTGTGGAATGAGGTTTTTTACACAGTCTAAATTAGGGGAAGATGTAAAAGGATTAGAAACAGTGATCTATATGGCAAAGAAATGAAGTCTGGAGCAAGCCCTTCTATTTCAATAGAGATTTATTTCATATATTATTTCAATAGAGATTTATAGCTAATGACTTTCTTTCAATAGGTCTGTGTTTACAATGAATTCACTTATATATATTATACATATATAAAATTTATAACCATAAGTATGTATATATTCTAACTGCATTCTAGAGACATTTCTCAATAAATATCATAAACTCAGAATTAAGTCAACAATAGTCATGAAGTGTACTGTTTTTGTTAATTTCCTTTGTTTAGACACATAACTTACATTTCTAAAATTTCTACCTCACAAAGATAAACAGGCTGTGATATGTTTCTCATAGTCATTTTAATGTCATGACTCAGAGTATCAAAACACAGAATAAAGGTCTTATTACTGAAAGTAGCATATGGGTGAACATATAGGGAAATGAACCGACTGGCTGGCTCAAGACTTGACCTCGTCCTCCCTGGCCCCAAGCAGTGCCTGCTCCAGAACATCAGCTACCGTAAAAGGACCTGTAAGAATAAAAGGCGTGCATGTTCTTTACAGCCCATTGCCTAACGATAGGGCCCTTTAGTTTCATAGCTGCAAAGGCAGTTTGGGGATTTCCATAGCAGTGTTATAAAGATATTCAAAATCTGAGTATGCAGCTAAAATACTATGTGGGTATCTCCAGAACAGCAGTAGAGTGATGCTGTGCCTCAGTTCCAATCTTCTCTAGCAGTGTGTGTGTGTGCAGGGGGGAGGGTGAGTGTAGATGTGTGTGTGTGTGTGTGTGTGAATGTGTGGGTGTATATGTAGGTTCAAGCTCTTAGAGAAGCTTATATGTTAAAAACTGATATAAAAACAAATATAAACAGGTAATCAAGGAGTTAGTTAATGAATCTATACTTAACTCAAGGATTTATTGAAGATACACATTTATTTGTATGTTGAACTTGAAAACTGGTACGGATCAAATCTGAAAAATGTGGTTACACAGATTTTTCAGTTAAATTTTTTAGGAAATAAAACTAACCTTCTTGAAAGCCATATCCCAAAGAGAAATTAAAATATATTAAATGCTTAGATATATGCTGCTGCTGCTGCGTCGCTTTAGTCGTGTCCGACTCTGTGTGACCCATAGATGGCAGCCCACCAGGCTCCCTCGTCCCTGGGATTCTCCAGGCAAGAACACTGGAGTGGGTTGCCATTTCCTTCTCCAATGCGTGAAAGTGAAAAGTGAAAGTGAAGTCACTCAGTCGTGTCCGACTCTAGCAACCCCATGGACTGCAGCCCACCAGGTCCCTCCGTCCATGGGATTTTCTAGGCAAAAGTACTAGGAATAAATTATGTATATACTTTTATGTATGCATTATGGTGGTGGTAGTGATTTTATTATCCAGTCCTGTCCGACTCTGTGACTCCATGGACTGTAGCCCACCAGAGTACTCTGCCCATGGGATTTCCCAGGCAAGAATACTGGAGCAGGTTGCCATTTCCTTCTCCAGGGGATCTTCCCAACCCAGGGATTGAATCCAGGTTTCCTACATTGCAAGCAGATTTTTTACCGACTGAGCCACCAGGGAAGCCCTATGTAGTACATCTGATATTAATTTCTAAGTGTAGGATTTGTTCATAGTTGTTTTTAAGCAATAACTTAAGTGGATTTATTTAACAGTTGCATAATTTAAATTTCCTTTCTCATCTTGTTGACTCTGTACAGATGAGCCTATATACGCCTAATGTGAAACATTTCAAAGAATGGGAGGATAGTCAAAGAATGGGAGGATATATCAAGCATAAGTAAGCAAGTTTTACTAGTTTACATAGGAAACTTCTTCAGCAATAGTGGAAAAATCTGTATTTTGGGAAAGACTTATCAAGTTATCACTTGAAATTACTTTTTCATTTGATCGCTGAGCATCAGTTAAAATCAAAAGAAATACTATTAAATGATAAAGTGGGAAGAAACCTGAGTTAAGATTTTAGAGGATACATAACTAAAAGGTTGGAAGATTCTAACAATAGTCAAATTTATCTCAGTGTGAAGGCTTGAAGTGGCCGTTTTTTTTTTAAAAAGCACTGATATTTAACGCGTACATAGAGTAAAAATAGAAAGTAAAGATAACTTCAAAAATATTTATTTTTACATTCTGAATATGTGAAAGGCTGCTATAATGTAGAAGAGGATTTTGATGATTAGATATATGTTCTTGAGAATTTTAAACAATGTGAGTTACAAAAAAAAGTCTTCTTTTCCTGGCTTCGGTTATTAACTCTAGATCACCTTAACTTATTTTTGTTGGAGAAATATACTCTAAACAAATGTTCGCCTACGTACCATATGTTTTAGTCCATTTTTTTTTTCCAAATAGCGTATGAAGCATAGCCTCAATTGCTAAGTTGTCGCACCTCCATTTTTGTACCTTTGTTTGAGCCTAATCTTAGCGGGAGGATAAAATACAATGTGCTTTAATGCAGTGTATTTAACACAGAGCTTCGAAAATATAGAGTTATTCAATAAAACTGACAGTAGCTTGAGCCAATCAGAACAAAATATCAATGGAATCTATTTAGTAATATTCAAAGCTATTTCTTTGTTTTAGACAAGAATATACTTTCTAATTTTCTCTTGATAATGAGGGATCATGACTTCATTTTCATCCAATATTCTTTTATTGGTTGGAATGATAAATAGGGGTGGCATAGGGGAGCAGTGATATTCAGGGAAACAGATTCTATGAAATTTGGCCAAATAAAAATCTGTGATTTCACACTGATGGTCACTGAATATCTTAAACCTTTATTTTTCTACCCTGTGTGAGTAGAAGCCTCTGATTCCACATTACTTTACATTTTATAACATCAAAAAGCAAATCACAAAAATTGCCTATTGAAAGCCCAAGAATAAAGTTTTTATCTCGATTATTTTTTGGAACTTTAAAAGTAGATGAAGACAGGGATGATAGTTAATAAAGCCAAAGCCATTGACTGCCTCTAATCTTCTTTCTCACAAGCTTCATGCACAAGGCAGGTTCTTTGGGAGAGAAATAAGAGGATCCTACAAAACGGACTTGTATAAATATTCCGTTCAAAGTGACAAATGGGAAAATTATAAATTGATGAAACCTAATCTTTTAAACTTTAAAAACTTTAGGAGTTTATTTACTAACAACAAAAAGTCTTAGTATTATATATTTTTATAGATTTTTATATTTTCTGTAAAATTAAACAGTTTATTTTTTTGGAGCTAAAATGATTAATTTGCTTTAAGGAGATTGTATTGGAATTTTGATGATTTGTATAGATATGTATCCAACAATATTAATTTAGAAGTCTAGGATTTGTTCATAGCTGTTTTTTGAAAAATCACTTCAAAGTAGCCTTTTAGTAAGCTGTATAATCACTCATTGATGGTTTTATTACTAAGGTTATAATGATTGTTTTCCCTCTGAGTCGGTCCTTTACTAACCATCTGTTCTAAAGTATAGTTGTTGTTTAGTCACTAATTCATGTCTGACTCTTTTGTGACCCCATGGACTGTAGCCCTCCAAGATCCTCTATCCATGGGATTTCCCAGGCAAGAATACTGGAGTGGGTTGCCATTTCCTTCTCCAGAGGATCTTCTCGACCCAGGGATTGAACTCGTGTCTCCTGCATTAGCAGGTGGATTCTTTATCACTATGACATCTGGGAAGCACACAGCTAAATAATAAACAGCAAAAAGTACAGTTACTGAATCTTCAGAAGAATGTATTAGGGTATACTTTTTCTACTATAGTGTCTAAATGCTGCTTGTTTTTAAAAGCAGTTTTAATACTTTTGGCATTTTATAGTTTTTGTGTTAGCAAACATTTATTGAGTTTCAGTTTTGTGCATTTTTTCTAGAGCTTAGTGTTTTGATAAACATGCATATCATTTATTTCCTGCCTGTAAAATTTTTGGAATTCTGTGGGGAAAAGTGAACTATAGTGTTATGATTAGACAGTGAATATTATTAGCATTTGTGTGCAGATTATATTTCTAAGCATGAGTAGTTCATTTATGATTTATATTTTATTGTGTCCTTTTCCCCCCCTTATATCTTGCCTCTATATCTGCCTGTATGCCCTTTCTGAAGCATTTAAAACAAATTGAAGAAGGATAAAATAATTCACATAAACAATTCAGCATTTAGCTTCTAAAAACATGAACATTAACCTTACAACTACACTGCACTTCTCACATTAAGAAATTTAACCTTTATATAAAAATGTAATCTAATATATAGTTCATATGCAAATATCCCAGTTATCTGAACACTGTCCTTTTTAGCTATTTTTTTAAATTTCAACATCTAAGCAGTGATCATACATTTATTTCATTGTCACCTCTTTTTAATCTCCTTCAGGCCAGCAGCCTTCTATTTGTCTGTATGGTATGAACATGTTTGTTGAGCTCAGGCTAGTTGTTTGCAAAATGATTCTTAATCTGGATTTGTTTGTTTCCTCACAGTTAGATTCAGGTGAAACATTTGAAGCCCACCAGGCTCCTCTGTCCATGGAATTCTCCAAGCAAGAATACTGGAGTGAGTTGCCATTTCCTTTTCCAGGGAATCTTCCCAACCCAGGGATCGAACCCAGGTCTCCCGCATCTCAGGCAGACGCTTTAACCTCTGAGCCACCAGGGAAGCCCAGATGAGACTCTATCTTCTCAGTGTGTCACATTCAAAGCCTAATGCATTGTTGAAATGCTGTGCTGGCATTCCTCATAATTGTGTGTGTGTTAGTTGCTTAGTGGTATCTGACTCTTTGCAACCCCACAGACTGTAGCCCACCAGGCCCCTCTATCAACAGGATTCTCCAGGCAAGAATACTGGAGTGGGTTGCCATTTCCTTCTCCAAAAGGAACTATAGAAAGAAAGAAAGAAAATGAAGTCGCTCATTTGTGTCCGACTCTTTGCGACCCCCTGGACTATGGCCTACCAGGCTCCTCCATCCATGGAATGTTCCAGGCAAGAGTAGTGGAGTGGTTTGCTATTTCCTTCTCCTTCCTAATAATTGCTATAGGAGAAAGATATTATTATCCTGACTTTATACATATTAATTGGAGAGTTACAGAAATTAAATTACCTGCTAAAATTGGTATGTGGCATCTCTGGGCCTTGAATATAGATCTTCCATTGTCAAGTCCTATGCTTATTTTTTAAATCATAATAAAGTTGTTCCTCTCACAATTAATTTATTTACTATTTTCAGCTAAGATCTCTTCATAATATCCTTGGTGAAAGTATGTAGTCAGGTTTTGACTTGCTTTTCTATTTCATTAGTTTTGCTTTTGGTTCCTAATGAATTTTGGCTAACTTTTGGTCACAATGTCTTGTTAAATGGAATTGAACATACAATGGAATAAGTATAGTTAACATATTACTGAAGCATCATTTCAGAGCGTCAGTTTGGAAGAATAATCGATTTCTTGAAAAATGTACTGAGACAAAATATGGGGATAGAAAAAAGTAAAGATCAAATCTTTGTTTAAAACCAGCATAAGGTAGAGGATGACTTGGCAATAAATGTCTCAAAAATGTGTGTATTTGTGGGATAAAAAAGTGACTGTTGAAAGCAGAATATTTTGAAGAGCACACATATGGTAGTATCTTTGGAAACAAAAGCTGTGATTATGAATATTCTATTCAGAGCTAAGGAATTTGACAAAGACTTCTGAAGTAGAGTCATTCAGTTCAGTTCACTTCAGTCACTTAGTCGTGTCTGACCCCATGAACCACAGCACTCCAGGCTTCCCTGTCTATTACCAACTCCCAGAGCCTACTCAAACTCATGTCCATTGAGTTGGTGATGCCAACCAACCAACTCATTCTCTGTCGTCCCCTTCTATTCCTGCCTTCAATCTTTTCCAGCACCAGGGTCTTTTCCAATGAGTCAGTTCTTTGCATCACGTGGCCAAAGTATTGGTGTTTCAGCTTCAGCATCAGTCCTTCCAATGAACACTCAGGACTGATCTCCTTTAGGATGGACTGGTTGGATCTCCTTGTAGTCCAAGGGACTCTCAAGAGTCTTCTCCAA